>NC_135822.1:38028496-38093496 GCF_964213995.1 Mustelus asterias | reverse complement strand
TTTAAGGGTGAGAGGGGAGAGATACAAAAGGTCCAGAGGGGCAATTTTTTTACACAGAGGGTGGTGAGTGTCTGGAACGAGCTGCCAGAGGCAGTAGTAGAGGTGGGTACAATTTTGCCTTTTAAAAAGCATTTACAGTCACATGGGTAAGATGGGTAGAGAGGGATATAGGCCAAATGCGGACAATTGGGACTAGCTTAGTGGTAAAAACTGAGCATGGACAAGTTGGACCGATGGGGCCTGTTTACATGTTGTAAACCTCTATGACTCGATGGCACACGCACACACATAAACACACACACGTGCATTCACACTCACGTTCATACTGTGACGATGCTGTGCCTTTAAGAAATGTACTTGAGTCGTGTATATTGTGCAGGTTTTTTTTACAGTCCATTCTAACCGGTACCGTGAGGTCTAGAACCAGCATCCTCATTGTCACTGCAGCAATTGTTCCTAATGGCTAGAAGGTTTGTTTTAATCTGGACTATTGCTGTTCTGTTATCTGTAATGCTCCCCTGAGGTTTTGCAGAGTAGGACTTGATTAGGATGATTGACAGGGAACATATCACTGGGTGGAGCTAGGCTTACACAGAGAAATCAACTCAGTATTCACACACAAATACACACACTCATACACATGCACATACATACAAATACATGTGTGCACACACATATACAAATATATACACACACACAAACACATATACACACATACACAAATCCATATACACATGTAAATACATACACTCATTTACAATTATGTGCACTCATGCATGCACACATACAAATACACATGCATACACATACAAATGCACACACACATATACAAATATACATATACATACACACAAACAGATATCCACACAAATATACACACATACAAATACATGCCTGCATAGCAATACACATGCATACATACAAATGCACACACATGTACAAATACACACAAAAACAGATACACACACACATATACACCCACACACATACACTTACAAACACACACATGAATACAGATACATGCAAACACCTATGCACATAAATTTACATGTACAAACACACACAGCCACATGCAAACACATATACACATATAAACACACAAACATACAAACACACACGTGCATACAGACACATGCAAATACACGCAAAAATACAAATAAAAACACAGAAATATAAATGCACACACACAGATATATGCACAAACAGACACCCACATCTCAACACACACAAGACTTTGAGAAAGACTTTGCTAAATTGACCCTAGTGTCAGGGGGATTAGCAGGGTAAATGTGTGGGGCTACAAGGATAGGGCCTGGGTGGGATTGTGGTTGGTGCAGACTTGATGGGCCGAATGGCCTCCTTCTGTACTGTAGGGATTCTATGATTCTATGAGAGTACAAGACATGAGAGTGCCTGGCTGCAGGGACCCAGGTTATTTTTGTCGGGTGCAGAGGAGCACGCCCGTTTGTGTAGTAATCCCCTGTCAGACTGGGAATGTGAGTGCCAGTCCAGCATGGTCTTTGAGTCTTTAAAATGAATGGAGCAAGGTTGGTTTGGCCTGCTCCCAAAGATGTGCTACCTCCAGCTGAGCTTCCAGCACTGAGGCCTCACCCATGCATGGTTGCAAGAGAAGGTTGACTGGCCGTGAAGATACACAGAAAGGTCAACTTCTGGCAGTCCCCCACCCATCAACAGACTGAACTGGGTGACAATAGCTCTGTTCTCATTGTGTTTCGAGCAAACCCAAAGACCAGTGGGGACAGATTGAACCCACATGGAGCAGAGGAGTTAACCCAAGATAGACATAGGATTGGAAACAGCACAGGAGTGTGACTGAATAAGATTACGTCCGTATTCTCAATGGACTAGATCTAAATGTCAGAGGTTATTTTTGTAACAGTATTTCATCAATAATTTAGTACACATCACGGCTAATTAATTATGTGTGCTGGATGATTCATCCTCCTTACTTGCTTCCAATTTTAACATACAATCACACAGCACTAAAGGAGGCCATTTGATCCATCAGGTCTGTGCTAGCCTTTCTTTCCTCTCAGTGTTAGCACTGCTGCCTCACAACGCCAGAGACCCAGGTTCGATTCCTGGCTTAGGTCACTATCTGCGCGGGGTCTGCACATTCTCCCCGTGTCTGCGTGGGTTTCCTCCGGGTGCTCCAGTTTCCTCCCACAGTCTGAAAGACGTGCTGGTTTGGTGCATTGGCCATGCTAAATTCTCCCTCGGTGTACCCGAACAGGCGCCGGAGTGTGGTGACAAGGGGATTTTCACAGTAACTTCATTGCAGTGTTAATGTAAGCCTACTTGTGACACTGAGAAATCAACTAAACTTTTTCTATTTTTCACTTTCAACACTTGTATCTATCTGCAGCCTTCCATATTATTTCTTCCTTTTGGTTAGCTTAGCAAGCGAATTGTAGAAATTGCAACACAGGAAGTGATCATTCAGCCCATCAGACTTCTACTGTTCAGCTGAAGGGGTCGAATGTATTTTTTCCGGCCATTTTGTGTTCATTATTTCTCCAATACTTACCCAGCTCCATTTTAAAAGATTTCACAGCTGTTGTCTCGCTGCAGAGTAACAAACCTCAGCGTGGATAATGTTCTCTAACTTTCCACTTCCCCACTTATCTGGTGATAATCCTTTGTATACATTTTTGGAGCATCTCCTGTTCTATCACTTGGCTTGGAGTTTGGCAGAAGCCTTGTTTACACTTGTAAGTGGGTTATTCATCAATGTTACTGTCACAGGAAGGAAGAGGCCCCAGAAATCCAAACTTCAATTAAACCCTTCCCTTAACCCTCCCCACTTATTCACGCCGTTCTTTGTAAACATAAAGGAAGGAGATAGTCATCGACTTCAGGAAGTGGAAAGGAGAACATACCCCTGTCTACATCAACGGTGATGAAGAGGAAATGGTTGAGAGCTTCAAGTTTCTAGGTGTCCAGGTCGCCAACAATCTACCCTGGTCCCCCCATGCCGATGCTATAGTTAAGAAAGCCCACCAACGTCTCTACTTTCTCAGAAGACTAAGGAAATTTGACATGTCCGCTAGAACTCTCACCAACTTTTACAGATGCACCATAGAAAGCATTCTTTCTGATTGTATCACAGCTTGGTATGTTTCCTGCTCTGCTCAATACTGCAAGAAACTACAAAAGATCGTGAATGTAGCCCAATCCATCGCGCAAACCAGCCTCCCATCCATTAACTCTGTCTACATTTCCCGCTGCCTCAGAAAAGCAGCCAGCATAATCAAGGACCCCACGCACCCCAGACATTCTCTCTCCCACCTTCTTCCGTCGGGAAAAAGATACAAAAGTCTGAGGTCACGTACCAACCGACTCAAGAACAGCTTCTTCCCTGTTGCCATCAGACTTTTGAATGGACCTATCTTATATTAAGCTGATCTTTCTCAACACCCTAGCTATGACTGTAATAATACATTCTGCACCCTCTCCTTTCCTTCTCTATGAACAGTATGCTTTGTCTGTATAGTGCGTAAGAAACAATACTTTTCCCTGTACGCTAATACATGTGACAATAATAAATCAAATCAAATCCAATCAAAATTATAATCTCATCTCTAACATCAGTCATGTCCTTCTTTTGTGTCCACTTTCTGTTGTAATGCCTTCTATATAAAGGGTGTCACTGCCGTATTCAATGCTTCAACTCACTAACTCCTTGTAGAAAGCCACTCCTACTTCCTTTCTTGTGTATGCAAAGCCCCGACATAGAAAACCCAGAACACATTTAGTGTCATTATGGCTTTTCTTTATCTAAACTCTTACACTTCAATAGATAAAAGATCAGCCATGATCTTATTGAAGGCTGGAGGGACCAAATGGCCTACTCCTACTCCTACTCCTACTCCTGCTCCTAGTCCTTGTGTTCTTATGTAGATCAATCTCCACCCTGATTCTCGTCAACTCTTTAAGCATCTTACCATTCTTTTTTTTTAAATGCAAAGGAAGAATGTGTATTTACACAGCACCTTTCACAACCTCGGAATGACTCAGACACTGAACAGTTCTTCTAAGAGGTTCGTTGACGGTGAGGCCGGGATTTTCCAGCCCTTCACCCGTGGCGGGTTCCCAGGTGGCGCAAGCTGGCAAGCAACACAAATGCCCATTGACTTCAGCGGGACCGGAAGATACCGCTGGCGGCCAATGGTGAACCGCGTCTGCCGCTGGAAAAAACTGGGGGGTGGAGAGGGGGGAGGGCAGAAAGCAGAAATTACCCCGCCGCAAAAAACTCACAGAATTCTAAATGGTTCTGGCATGTTTAGTCAGTGGGAAGTTCAGAACCTTAAGTGTGTTTCAATATCATGTTACTCTGTGAGATAATAGTGTAAATTCAGTTAATGGAGGAGCAGGGCAGGTCAGACAGAAACTTCTGGATCTCAGCATGGGTCTGTTCAATGTTTAATGTTTTACTGTAAGCCTATTCGTGACTAATAAATAAACTTTATCCATGCTCGGTAGGGCGGGGGTGGGGGTGGGGGGGAGGGGGGCACTGGAAAGACTCTCCAGTTTATTCTTTAACAATGGAAGTGCTGATAGCCCCACTGCTATTCCCGCTGCACGCTTCACACCAAACCATCCCAGCGATGGTAGTGGAGGGTTGAGTGCCCATCAGGGCATCAGAATCCCCTGCTTTTGTCCTCTCCTTCCCCTCATTTGGCACCACCAATACACTGCAACTACATTCCCATCCAAATTATGAGGGAGTTTTCCAGAACAATGATTAATGATTGAGATCTTACTCTTCACAGGAGCTGAGTATCATAGAATCCTTACAGTGCAGAAGAGGCCATTCAGCCCATTTGAGTCTGTGCTAACCCTGACAGATTATTTTACCCAGGCCCCCTCCATCGTCCTATCCCCACACATTTACCATGGCTAATCCCCCTAACCTACACACCTTGGACACTAACGGGCAATTTTAGCACGGCCAATCCACCTAACCTGCACATCTTTGGACCGTGGGAGGAAATCGGAGCGCCCGGAGGAAACCCACACGGACATGAGGAGGACGTGCAAACTCCACACAGACAGTGACCCGAGCCGGGAATCGAACCCGGGTCCCTGGCGCTGTGAGGCAGCATTGCTAACCACTGTGCCACTGTGACTCCTCGGATACTGAAGGGGGAAAGAGATGTCGCAAGGCGGAGTGCTTCAAGGAGGGAATTCCAGAATTTAGGGCCTACGGGAAGCAATGGTTGCTAATGGCACAGTGATTATAATCAGTGCCAGAAAAATAAATCAAAGTGGCAGAAATAGAAGAGTGCAGGTATCCCAGAGGGTGGAGGGCTGGAGGAGGATTAAAGAAATATTGGGAGGGGCAAGTTCATGAAGCGTTTGAAAGGCTGGAGTGAGAATGTTTAAATCCAACAAGTTGTGTAAACAGGATCCGGATAAGTCCATGGGCGCAGGGCTAATGAGGACTTTGTACACTTTGGGATATGGGCAACAGAGATTTGGATGACAGTTTACCTGGACTAGGCCACAAGCCTGTCAGTTGAATCCCACCGAATACATTTGACCTGATCCTGCCAGCCATTACGTCTTTCTATCTGCCCCTATGTTTACACATTTCCCGTCTGCTGTCCAGCTCCGCAGTCCATGTTCTTTATTTACCAAGTTGTCTAAATCCTTTACCTCCCGATCTTCCTTCAGCTGCCTTATATAAGGTTCCTTTTCCCTCTTGTGTGCTCCAATTTCATATTGCCTTGAATCTTCTGCTGTCAGGGGGAGTTATTCTCATGCTGACTGGCTGCTGTGCTTACATCTAATTCTCGTCCTCTTTCTGCCTCATTTGCCGCGCTCAAGTGCTTCTTGGCTGGATTTATTTGTTTGCTGTCATTTTGAAATTAACAGAAGCTGTTCCCCACTCCTCATGGCTTTGACTAGAAAGAGAACAGCCACAGCCTGGCGCTATTCTGTTGGGGCAGGCTGTACGGTCTGTGTGGCATTCCTTCAGGAAAAGGGAGCCCGTGCAGTTACCGCCACCCTCACAATCCCCGGCAGGTGCTGAAAGATTAGGGGAAGCAATGGCCTAGTGGTATTATTGCTAGATCAACAATCCAGAAACTCAGCTAAGGCTCTGGGGGACCCGGGTTCGAATCCCACCACGGGCAGATGGTAGAATTTGAATTCAATAAAAAATACCTGAAATTAAGAATCTACTGATGACCATGAAATCATTGTCGATTGTCTGAAAAACCCATCTGGTTCACTAATGTGCTTTAGGGAAAGAAATCTGCCGTCCTTACCCGGTCTGGCCTACATGTGATTTCAAAGCCACTCTCAACTGCCCTCTGGAATGGCGTTGCAAGCCACTCAGTTCAAGGGCAATTAGGGGTGGACAGCAATGCTGGCCAGCCAGTGACGCTCATGTCCAATGAATGCATGAAAAAAAATTATGAATTGGTGCTTTCCTGGGTTACTGGTTGCCATATTGGTGAAGGGTTACTGGTTGCCATATTGGTGAAGGGTTACTGGTTGCCATATTGGTGAAAGGTTACTGGTTGCTATATTGGTGAAGGGTTACTGGTTGCCACATTGGTAAAGGGTAATTGGTTGCCATATTGGTGAAGGGTTCCTGGTTGCCATATTGGTGAAGGGTTACTGGTTGCCACATTGGTGAAGGATTACTGGTTGCCATTTTGGCGAAGGGTTACCGGTTGCCATATTGGTGAAGGGTTACTGGTTGCCACATTGATGAAAGGTTACTGGTTGCCATATTGGTAAAGGGTAATTGGTTGCCATATTGGTGAAGGGTTCCTGTTTGCCATATTGGTGAAGAGTTACTGGTTGCCATATTGATGAAGGATTACGGGTTGCCATACGGATTATGGAGTGTCCAGATGACCTGTCTCCATCTTTCATACAGGCCTCAATGGCCACTATCAACTTCCCATTGTAACATGATGGCTTACCGCCATCCAGCTAGACTGAGTGGGCCTCAGAAATGTGAACCCAGAGACGATCTAAGCTCAGATGATGGAGTGTCCATTCGGGTGGAGGTGAAAAACAGCAAGGAAAAGAAGACATTGGTTGGAATAGTGTATAGAGCCCCAAACAATAGCTTCATTGTTGGAAAGAAAACCAGCAAATAATAGGAGCATGTAAAATAATGCTGCAACAATTATAGGCGACTTTAATCATCATGTTGATTGGGTTAATCAAATTGGAAAGGGTAGCTATGACAGCAAACTCATTGAAAAAGAGACACGTGCATTTTTTTTTCCTCTGCGAATGACACAGATGTAACCCAGTGTCAACTTCATGGGCCAACACACAAGAAGGGCCTGGGCATTCTCACGCGGATAATCATAGAATCATAGAATCCTACAGTGCAGTAGGAGGCCCTTCGGCCCATCAAGTCTGCACCAACCACAATCCCATCCAGGCCCTAGCCCCATAACCCCATGCATTTACCTTAGCCAGTTCCCCGACACTAAGGAGGAATTTAGCATGGCCAATCACCTGACCCGTACATCTTTGGACTGTAGGAGGAAACCGGAGCACCCCCACGCAGACACGGGGAGAACATTCAGACTCCACACAGACACCCAAGCTGGGAATCGAACCCGGGTCCCTGGTGCTGTGAGGCAGCAGTGCTAACCACTGTCCCACCGTGCCACCCCAGGGAAGAGGCCAAACCTCTCCGAGTTCTCCAAGAAGAATCAGCAATTCCTAGTTTCTCCCAGTCTCCTTGTTGAAATTTCCTGCGATTTCCATCTCCCTGATGGTCCAACCGTGACTGAAACTTTATCAGATGATGAAAAACACTTTGTGTGTGTATCCTCCCCGTCCCCCCACCATCCGGCACAGGCTGTCAACCACCAAGCCGCACTGCCAACAGGCTGGGATTCCTATTTTTAAACCCATTTATCTTTGAATTTTCCACAAGCTGTTTGTTCCCATCGGTGGGGGTGGTTCCACAAAGGTAGCAGCTGGTAACTGTCTTGAATCTGCCGAGAATTTCCGGGCTGCAGCAGGGACCGGAGGATTCGCTCTGTGACAGGTTAATCACGCTTGGCCAGTGTTTGATTCATATGGCCGTGTTCTTACCGTTTATTTCCACAGTGGAATTTATTTATTTATTAACGTCACAAGTAGGCTTACATTAACACTGCAATGAAGTTACCGTGAAAATCCCCTAGTCGTCGCACTCCAGTGCCTGTTCGGGTACACTGAGGGAGAATTTAGCATGGCCAATCCACCCAACCAGCACGTCTTTCAGACTGTGGGAGGAAACCAGAGCACCCGGAGGAAACCCATGCAGACACGGGGGGAATGTGCAAACTCCACACAGACAGTGACCCAAGTCGTGAATCGAACCCGTGTCCCTGGCACTGTGAGGCAGCGGTGCCAATCACTGTGCCACCTTGTGAATCTCAGTTAATCAGTTCCTGAATTCACTTGCCTCACCAGAAAACGCAAGCATTATTTGATTTGTAGTCAGCTCACTGGATACTTACACCCACTGAATTACTGGAAAGTACAAAGGATGAGCTACTTTTATCGAAGAATGACTGATGATTTGATTTGATTTATTATTGTCACATGTATTAACATACAGTGAAAAGTATTGTTTCTTGCGCGCTATACAGACAAAGCATACCGTTCATAGAGAAGGAAACAAGAAAGTGCAGAATGTAGTGTTATAGCCATAGCGAGACTTCTGTCTGAGGTCATGTACCAACCGACTCAAGAACAGCTTCTTCCCTGCTGCTGTCAGACTTTTGAATGGATCTACCTCGCATTAAGTTGATCTTTCGCTACACCCTAGCTATGACTGTAACGCTACATTCTGCACCCTCTCCTTTCCTTCTCTATGAACAGTATGCTTTGGCTGTATAGCGCAAGAAACAATACTTTTCACTGTATACCAATACATGTGACAATAATAAATCAAATCAAATCAGACAGAGTCTAAGCCTGATTGGCAGTCTGTGATTTAACTTCCTCTTTGCAGTGGTTTGGCTAGGGTGTCAGTGCCAAGGTGCCAGTGGACAGTGCACTGTTGGCACTGCCAAGGCGATTGGCATGAAGGGGGGCTGAGTGGGGGAGGAGGCTGAGTGGGGGGGGGGGTGAGGGGGAAGGGGGACTAAGCGGGGGATTGTGTTTGGTCACCTTCATGCCCGCGTGGTATGTAGAGAGGGTAGTGACCCATGATCTGAGTTGTGGGGGAGAGTTTGCTGGCACTCCCCTGAACCGCCGTGATCCAGCACAGCTTGTGGATTGGTCTGTTGAACCCGTTGAAAGCCTTGAGTTCAATTGACGTGCATCAATTTTATTGCCTAACACTAAGCTCTCGACGGAAAGGAGAGTATGGAACAAATCTTAAAGCCAGAGCGTCTGACGCTGGATCCACGTGCGGTGGGCGCCTCTAACACCTTCGACCACTGGCTGAAGTGTTTTGAAGATTACCTAGCAGCCTCCGCAGCGGTCACCACAGATGATGACAGACTCCGGGTCCTCCATGCGAGGGTAAGCGACACTGTCTACCTCGCGATCCGTGCGGCCACCACTTACCCGAGGGCCCTCGAGCTTTTAAAAAAGCGCTACACGAAACCTCCCAACGAGATCCACGCTCGTTACCTCCTCGCTACACGACGTCGGCAGTCGGGCGAAACCATGGAGGATTACGCCAATGAGCTCTTGCAGCTTGCCAGGGGCTGCGACTGCAAAGCTGTGTCGGCTGAGCAGTATATGTATGACCTCGCCCGAGATGCGTTTGTGGCAGGGGTAGGGTCTTCGTACATCCGTCTCAAGCTGCTAGAAAAGGGGAATCTCAACCTGACCCAAGCTATGGAATTGGCTGAAATGCTTGAGGCGGCTTCGAAGAGCTTGGTCCTGTATCCGGAGGACCACGTGGAGACAACGTGGCAGGAGCAGTCGCAAATCCCTCCTCGCCCCACGGGCTCGAAGTGCAGTGTTATGGCGTGCTCCCATGTAGACCCGACGACGGCGGCAGCCCCATGCGGCCTGCGGTGCTACTTCTGCGGAGGAGCCAAGCATCCACGACAAAAGTGTCCTGCTAAAGCGGTGGTCTGTAATCAATGCGGTAAAAAGGGGCACTACGCGAAGGTGTGCAGATCGAAGCCCAAGAACGGCAGTGCAGCCTGTGACCCTTCAGAACGGGGATCATCACCATCGACGTCGAAGTACCCACGGGGTTCGTCCACGTGTGAGTCCAGGACGACGCCATTGTGGTCGACGGAGTCGGAGGAGGATGACCACCGGGACTCGCTACGCTTGGCGCCCTCAACCATGTGCGATTCATGGGGGCGGCCATTTTGGTCAACTACGACCAGGAGCGACCAGCAGGGGTCCTCAGCATCGACCTCAGCTGCCTGCAGTGATGTTCAAGGGCCAACGGTGGCGTCGATCACCCTGAACCAGGCTAAGCACCACAGGCTTGACTGTTCAATGATGGACATAGAGGTAAATGGTCGTGCAATTTATTGTCTGTTTGACAGCGGGAGCACTGAGAGCTTTATTCACCCTGACACTGTAAAGAGGTGTGGACTCCAGGTTCAACCTGCCAAACAGACAATCTCTATGGCATCACGGTCCCGGTCTGTCCCTGTTCAAGGACGTTGTGTGGTAACTCTGAAAATGCAGGGCACAATTTACGAGCGATTCAGGCTCCTTGTGTTGCCGCATCTTTGCCCACCAATTCTCCTCGGACTAAACTTTATGGTCCATATGAAGAGTGTGATCCTACAGTACGGTGGGCCACTCCCTTCGCTGACAGTAGGGGAACAGCTGCAGTCTCCAAATTGTCCAAAGCGCCCCGCATGCAATCTTTCTACATTAAAGATCACCACACCCTCTTTATTCAAGAATCTGGTACCAGGCTGCAAGCCCATCGCTACTAAAAGTAGGCGTTACAGCGCTGAAGATCGGATCTTCATCAGATCTGAGGTTCAGCGGCTCCTCAAAGAAGGGATCATACAGCCCAGTGTTAGTCCGTGGAGAGCACAGGTTGTGGTGGTTAAGAGCGGGAACAAACCCCGGATGGTCATTGATTACAGTCAGACCATTAATCGATATACGCAGCTGGATGCGTATCCTCTCCCGCGCATATCTGATGTGGTCAATCAGATTGCGCAGTACCGGGTGTTCTCCACCATAGACCTTAAGTCCGCCTACCACCAACTCCCCATTCGCCCAGAGGACCGACACTATACGGCTTTTGAGGCGGATGGTCGTCTGTATCAGTTTCTTAGGGTTCCATTTGGTGTCACCAATGGGGTCTCGGTCTTCCAGCGTGCTATGGACCGAATGGTGGACCAGAACAGGCTGCGGGCTACCTTCCCGTACCTGGATAATGTCACCATCTGCAGCCGTGATCAGCAGGACCATGACACAAATCTCCAGAACTTTTTACGCACTGCATCTCGCCTGAATTTGACCTACAACAGGGAGAAGTGTGTATTCCGTACGCGCCGGTTAGCCATCCTGGGATACGTAGTGGAAAACGGGGTCATTGGCCCTGATCCCGACCGTATGCGCTTCACTCTATTCGCTCCCTCCTGTGTACGGCAACCAATGCTACTCCCCACGAGAGGATGTTCTCATTCCCTCGGAAGTCGTCCTCGGGGATATCTTTACCAGCCTGGTTGACGTACCCAGGACCCGTCCTTCTGTGGCGACATGTAAGGGCCCGCAAGTCCGACCCCTTGGTCGAACAGGTCCACCTCCTCCACGCCAACCCTCAGTATGCCGATGTGGCATATCCTGACGGGCGAGAGGACACAGTCTCGATCCGAGACCTGGCGCCCGCAGGGGACGTAGCAACTCCTGTCGCTCCCATACCCCCAGTGACGAATCCCTTGTCCCTTATTTCTCCCCCGGACGTGGCGCGGTCAGCACCGGGACCAGTGCTTAACAGTTATACTCCAATGCACAGCTTGCCTGAGACCCGGAGATCGGCGCCATCGCAGAATGTACCGGGATCCCCTGCACTACCGCTTCATCAGGGTCAACCGGCCTGTGAGTCTGTGGGAGAACAGCTGGACGCTGTTTTGGGGAGAACGCCACCGCAAGCACCTACTCCGGTGTCACCGCCGGTATTGAGGAGGTCACAACGACGGTGTGGTCCTCCAGACCGTCTGGACTTATAATCTGTTGACTTTTTTTTTTAGTCTGTTTTCGCACCCCGCCGGCCTTTGTTCTCAAAGGAGGGGTGAATGTGGTGAACCATCGTTGGTTCCCACTGTGGGATTGTTCTAATGTTGTTGTTGGGCTAGGGTGGGATTAATACACCTGTGGTTGTTACTGTTGTGGCACATCCCAGTCGGGCTCCGCCTCCTGGGAGAGGTATAAGACCCCCTGCTCGGGCGGGACCCCTTCAGTCTGGGATGGTGTACTTACGTTCTAGTAGTTCCATTGTTAGGCAATAAAAGCCTTCTGTTACCGAAGCCTCGTGTCTTGAGTTCAATTGACGTGCATCAGGTTGGCAACTGTAAAACTCACCTGGTGCCATTCCCGCTGGCAGCCTGGGGGAGAGGGGGGTTGGGGGGGGGGGGGGTGGGGGGGGGGTGGATTGGTCTGTTGAACCCGCCAATCACATTCAGATCAGCGGGTTTGGATAATTACCGGGTTGCTGCCCACTGTGGCTGGGAACCCGATCGAGGCCGGAGTCAGCAGGACGGGTTAGGTGAATCCCGGAAAACCCAATGTTCGGCCGCTGGCTGATTCACCGCGGTATCGAGATTCCTGCAGGCCATCTGAGGAGGTTGGAGAATCGCCCCCTGTATCTGGCTCTCTTGTTTTTGCTTTCAGTTAGCGCTGACCCTTCCCCTACCACTAACACATTCTGCTACTTTGATCTCAGACAGTGCTGACCTTTAGTCTGCTATGTAGATACACTCTGGACCAACGCTGTAGTCTTTAATACTATCATTACACTCCCTTTGTTTTGTGTTGCGTGACATCTTTGTCTTTTAATCTCCTCCCCTCTTTAGTCGACCCCTGACCTTCCATTTTACTCCACCTGCCACGCCCACTTTTGTCAACAGCATGAAACCCATCACATTCCCACATCTCTCCACTTCCAAAGGAAACTCCTATTGGAATTGAAGCGTAGGGTGTGATTCACCACACGCCTGCGGTGTGGAGGCAGCCCGCCATTGGGCAGTGGCGGGATCTTTGCTGCTTGTACCCTTTGCAGCCGGGGTTCCGCAGCGGGGAGTCACCATCGGAGAAACCGGAAGATCCCGCTGGCGGGAACAGCCAGAAATTTCCAGCTATTAACTCTGCGTCTCGCTCCACAGATGCTGCCAAATCTGCTAGGATTCTCCAGAATTTTCCATTTCCCTTTCAGGTTTCCAGCAGCATCTGCAGCATCCTGCTGTTTATTCCCAGATAGATTCCTCAGTGAGAGTGTGTGTGTGTGAGAGAGTGTGAGAGTGTGTGTGTGTGCGTGAGTGTGAGAGAGAGAGAGTGTGTGTCTGAGAGTGTGTGTGTCTGAGAGTGTGTGTGAGAGAGTGTGTGTGTGTGTAGAGTGTGTGTGAGAATGCGTGTGTGAGTGTGTGTATGTGTGTGAGAGAGTGTGTGTGTGTGAGAGTGTGTGTGTGTGTATGTGTGTGAGAGAGTGTGAGTGTGTGTGTGTGTATGTGTGTGAGAGAGTGTGTGTGTGTGAGAGTGTGTGTGTGAGAGTGTGTGTGTGTATGTGTGTGAGAGAGAGTGTGTGAGAGAGTGTGTGTGTGAGAGTGTGTGTGTGTATGTGTGTGAGAGAGAGTGTGTGTGAGAGAGTGTGTGAGTGTGTGTCTCTGTGTGTGAGTGTGAGTGAGTGTGTGTGTGAGAGTGAGAGTGAGTGTGTGTGAGAGTGAGTGAGTGTGTGTGTGTGTCTCTGTGTGTGTGTCTCTGTGTGTGAGTGTGTGTCTCTGTGTGTAAGTGAGTGTGTGTGTGAGAGTGAGTGTGTGTGTGAGAGTGAGTGTGTGTGAGAATGAGTGAGTGTGTGTGTGTGTGTCTCTGTGTGTGTGTGTGTGTCTCTGTGTGTGAGTGTGTGTCTCTGTGTGTAAGTGAGTGTGTGTGTGAGAGTGATTGTGTGAGAGTGAGAGTGAGTGTGCGTGTGAGTGAGTGAGTGAGTGTGTGTGTGAGTGTGTGTCTCTGTGTGTAAGTGAGTGTGTGTGTGAGAGTGAGTGTGTGTGTGAGAGTGAGAGTGAGTGTGTGTGAGAGTGAGTGAGTGAGTGTGTGTGTGAGTGTGTGTCTCAGTGAGCTGACGAGTGGAATGTTCTCTGTAAAGACACTCCAGCATGGTTAACATTCGAGGGGGTGACCATTTGGGGAAAGGTTGGGAGGACCCATCGATCCACAAGTGAAATCTCCATCTGAATGAACCAAGGTCCGATCTCACGGTGAGGTTTCAGAAGTGAATTGTTCACCTGCTCTTGTGAATGAACCTTTGAAGTGCAGTGGATTTCCGTTCATGTCACTCAACCCAAGCAGATGTGCAGGCCCCATAGGGAATATTTCCAGTCTGACTCAATCCCTGCTTAACATGATCTTATAAAGTTAATTTTTGTGCCCCTCTGATCTGCAACTTAAGCCCTCTCCTTTAAGTAAGAATAATGGAATCTTACGCCACAGCAGGAGGCTTTGTGCACCATCCCCCATCTACCTGTTCTTGCTGTCCTAAAGAGCTAGCTCATTATTCCCAATCCTCCCACACTTTCCCTCTCCCTCTGAACAGACTCGGGTGAACCGAGTGTAACCTTCTGATTTCATAAACATCAGATCTCTGGAGCAAAAAGTGTTTTTCTTCAACTCTGCTCTTGCGTTGCTGGGGAACAGAATGCCGCAGAGTGTGTTAAATATCCACAAGTAACTCGTTATTTACCCACAGGAATCGCCATACATACAATTTCTAGCACAGAAATGCAGCAATTGGCCAAACAAGTCGAAGTCAGTGTTTGCGCTCTGGATGAGGCATTTCCAGTCACAGTGTACCTTGTCCGAGCAACAAAACCTTTCATTCCTTCCTTGCATGTTTTTTACACAGAGGGTCATGAATGTCTGGAACGCACTCCCCGGGGAGGTGGTGGGAGCTGGTACGATAGCGGCATTTAAGGGGCAACTAGACGAATACATGAATAGGATGGGAATGAAAGGATACAGACTCCATGAGTGCATACGGTTTTAGTTGAGGCAGGCATCATGGTCGGTGCAGACTTGGAGGGCCGAAGGGCCTGTTCCTGTGCTGTAATTTTCTTTGTTCTTTGTTATCGAGCTTCCCCTTGCGCACATTCTCGTGATAGGGCGGCACGGTAGCACAGTGGTTAGCACTGCTGCTTCACAGCTCCAGGGACCTGGATTCGATTCCCGGCTTGGGTCACTGTCTGTGTGGAGTTTGCACATTCTCCTCATGTCTGCGTGGGTTTCCTCCAGGTGCTCCGTTTTCCTCCCACAGTCCAAAGATGTGCGGGTTAGGTTGATTGGCCATGCTAAAAAAAATTGCCCCTTAGTGTCCTGAGATGTGTAGGTTAGAGGGATTAGTGGGTAAATATGTAGGGATATGGGGGTAGGGCCTGGGTGGGATTGTGGTCGGTGCA
The DNA here is from genome assembly GCF_964213995.1 of Mustelus asterias. NCBI lineage: Eukaryota > Metazoa > Chordata > Chondrichthyes > Carcharhiniformes > Triakidae > Mustelus > Mustelus asterias. The sequence goes on along the minus strand of NC_135822.1, from coordinate 38,077,903 downwards.
GACTCGATGGGCCAAATGGCCTCTTTCTGCACTGTAGGGTTTCTACGATTCACCCCAACCATTCCCTGTGGTACTCTCTGCGTAAGATTATTCTTATCCTCCCCCTCCAGCGAGATGGGTTCTGAGCTAGAAGCTCTGACTCTGAGCTTTTTAAAGTTAAGTTCATTTATTCGTGTCACAAGTAGGCTTACATTAACACTGCAATGAAGTTGCTGTGAAAATCACCTAGTCGCCACACTCCGGTGCACCCGGTGTACTTGGGTACAAGGAGGGAGAATTTAGCATGGCCAATCAACCTAACCAGCACGTCTTTCGGACCGTGGAAGGAAACCGGAGCACCCGGAGGAAACCCACACAGACACAGAACGTGCAAACTCCACACAGACAGTGACCCGAGGCCAGGATTGAACCCGGATCCCTGGCGCTGTGTGGCAGCAGTGCTCAGCACTGTGCCACTGTGCCACTTTTGACCATATGGCTCAGGGTAGTGAGAGGGTTGGGCTGTCTTCTTGGGATTAGCCAGTTGGAGATGTCCATCCTCCGTGTCCCTAATGTCTGTTTTTGCTGAACGCTCATTTGCCAAAGTGACGGGGAGAGTCCATGGGTCTGAATCGTTCTGTCCATCGGGTGCGAGCACTTACAGCCGTGCTCCACCCCAGAACACGATTTCACGCCAACTGGCCAATAAACACGGTGGCACAGTGGTTAGCATTGCTGCCTCAAAGCTCCAGGGACCCGGGTTCAATTCCTAGGTGATTTAATCCAGGTTTTCAAGCTATTAAAGGGAACAGACAAGGTATGGAGAGAGAGAGAGAGGGAAGCCATTTCCGCTGATCAGGGAGTTACGGATTGAGAGGCAGAGGGCGGGATTTTCCAGCCGCGCTCGCCCCAAGACTGGAAAATCCTGCCCGAAGTCAGTGGACCTTTGCATGGTCTGCCCTCTGCACACTCTGATTCCATTGGTGGGCGGGATGGGAAAATTCCACCCATGGTGTGAGAATGAGAGCTGGACGCAGAGATTCGGGAAGAACTCCAAACACAAAGGCTAATGAAAGCTTGGAATTCTCTTCCTCATATGGCAATTGATGTCAGATCAGTTGGTAACTTTAAATTTCTCTCTCTGTCTCTCTCCCCACTATTTGATTTTAAACAGTCAGGAAGGTGACGGCACAGATACAATCCTGGGGAAACACAGGAAGAATTCGACATTAATCATCATGTGGACCAATTCTAAATTCCTCAAAACCAGAACACTGAGGAAAATATCAGCACTGTTATTTAAATTATAAAACATCATATTCATATTCACACAATGAAGACCAGAAATGTTCATTAATACAGAACTGGAGTGGGTGGGATACAGGTATTGTCACCGGACTCGTAATCCAGGGACCTAGGGCAATTCTCTGGGGACCTGGGTTCGACCTTGGGGTAGCTTGGTGGCACAGTGGTTAGCACTGCTGCTTCACAGCGCCAGGGACCCGGGTTAGATTCTGGCTTTGGGTCACTGTCTATGCGGAGTTTGCACGTTCTCCCCATGTCTGCATGGGTTTCCTCCGGGTGCTCCGGTTTCCTCCCACAGTCCAAAGACGTGCAGGTTAGGTGGATTGGCCAGGGTAAATTGCCCCTTGGTGTCCCAAGATGTTAGGCAGATTAGCGGGGTAAATATGTGGGTTTACGGGGATCAAGCCTGGGTAAGATGCAGACTCAATGGGCCGAATAGTGCCGGGGGATTAGCAGGGTAAATGCATGGGGTTACGGGGATAGGGCCTGGGATGGGATTGTGGTCGGTGCTGGCTCAATGGGCTGAATGGCCTCCTTCTGTACTATAGGGATTCAATGAAATCCCACCACTGGCGACAGTGAAATTTGAATTCAATAAAAAATATCTGGAATTAAGAATCTACTGATGACCATGAAACCATTGTCGATTGTCGGAAAAACCCATCTGGTTCACTAATGTCCTTTAGGGAAGGAAATCTGCCGTCCTTATCCAGTCTGGCCTACATGTGACTCCAGAGCCACAGCAATGTGGTTGGCTCTTAACTGCCCTCTAAGGGCAATGAGGGATGGGCAATAAATGCCGGCCCAGCCAGCGACGCCCATGCCCCATAAACGAATATGAAAAAATCATGTTATGCATTGTGTTTATTCAAACCCAGCAGCGGAGTTGAGATGTGGGGCGGCATGGTGGCACTGCTGCCTCACAGCGCCAGGACTCGGGTTCAATTCCAGCCTCGGGTCACTGTCTGTGTGGAGTTTGCACATTCTCCCCCGTGCTCCGGTTTCCTCCCACAGTCCAAAGATGTGTGGGTTAGGTTGATTGGCCATGCTAAAATTGACCCTTAGTGCCAGGGGGATTAGCAGGGTAAATGCATGGGGTTATGGGGATAGGGCCTGGGTGGGATTGTGGTTGGCGCAGACTTGATGGGCCGAATGGCCTCCTTCTGCACTGTAGGGATTCTCTGATTCTATGATATCATTTAGATAATGGTGAGATTCATATCGAGATCCTATTGGGGGAGGGGAATCATTACTGATTAATGACTTCACACTTCTTTAAGACCATCTTTTTGGGGACATACTCAAATGATTATGTTTCAAATTAAGGTTACTACGTTGAGTTTTATTTATTGTTTAGTGAGAACTTTATAGATGTGTACAATCTCTCTACTGATATTTTAAATATATTTCAGGTAGAGCAAGGACAGACTGTACATATCTGTATCTCTCATAATTGGAATAGATGTAACAGGAGCCTGTATTTATATAACATCTCTTAAGGTCAGAAGATATCCTAGGGCACATCACTGGAGTCAGATTATGTCTGACACCATGGCACCAATTAGACAGGTCACCAAAAGATTGGTCAAAAATTGGCTGAGGTGACTGTCAGAGGAATGTGACTTTTCTCTCTCTAGTACCAAACCATTTTGCAGAAGATTGTGTCTGTGTTCAGTGTCCTGCTCTCACTGAGGAGCATTTGAGGACTCTGGGTCTGTACTCGATGGAGTTTAGAAGGATGAGTGGGGATCTCATTGAAACTTACAGAATACTGAAAGGCCTGGATAGAGTGGACGTGGGGAAGATGTTTCCATTAGTCGGCGAGACTAGGATCTGAGGGCACAGCCTCAGAGTAAAGGAACAACCCTTTAGAACCGAGATGAGGAGGAATTCCTTCAGCCAGAGGGTGGTGGATCTGTGGAATTCATTGCCACAGAAGGCTGTGGAGGCCAGGTCATTGAGTGTATTTAAGACAGAGATAGATAGGTTCTTGATTGGTAAGGGGATCAAAAGTTAGGGGGAAAAGACGAGAGAATGGGGTTGAGAAACTGATCAGCCATGATTGAATGGCAGAGCAGGCTCGATGGGCTGAATGGCCTAATTCTGCTCCTGTATCTGATGGTCTTTTGGTCTATCAAAGCATTGAAACTCACCTTAGTGCAGTGCAGAATTTTCGGATATGCCATGTTTAACACACAAAGTAATAGAATGACAGACAAACCTGAGGCTCTCATTAATCATCACCATCCACGTGTAAGTTCCTGAAGAGTGTTCCATGTGGAAACCCAGGTGCCTGGATATGAAGTGGAATGTCAATGAATGGCCAATGGCTTTAAAAGACCCATTTCCCTGAGAGGGATTTTGTGTGCAGCATCAGAGGAAGATGCACAACACCATTCTGAAGGCTAAATGAATCCAACTGGCATGGGGCCTCATGGTCCAGGAAGTGAGAGAGGTCTCCACGTCCTGTCGGAGCCACAGGGATGCAGTGAAGAAGGTGCCCAATTTGAAAAAAAATCTTACAGTGAGCAATGAAAATGTCCCTCGGCTATTGCCCATGAGGTGGCTGTTCAGTCATCCCAGCTTGTTATTATTGCCACTATGAAGAAAGATTGAAGGGCTTGCACCATTGACATCCTCAGAACATCCCAAAGAACGTTAATAATGATGCATTGTAGTCACTGTTGTAATGGGGCAGCTCGGTGGCACAGTGGTTAGCACTGCTGCTTCACAGCGCCAGGGACACGGGTTCGATTCCCGTGCTTGGGTCACTGTCTGTACGGAGTCTGCACATTCTCCCCATGTCTGCATGGGTTTCCTCCGGGTGCTCCGGTTTCCTCCCATGGTCCGAAAGACGTGCTGGCTGGGTGCACTGCCATGTTAAATTCTTCCTCAGTGTACCCAAACAGGTGACGGAATGTGGCGACTGGAGGATTTTCACAGTATCTTCATTGCAGTGTTAATGTAAACCTACTTGTGACAATAATAAGTAAACTTTAGCGGGGTAAATATGTGGGGCTACGAGGGATAGGGCCTGTGTAGGATTGTTGTCGGTGCAGGTTTGCTGGGTTGAATGGCCTACCTCTGCACTGTAGAGATTCTATTATTCTATGTAAGCAAACATGGGAACCAATTTTGCTGACAATAATGCCATCAAAGTTTAAAATGTATTTATTAGTCACAAGTCAGCTTACATTAACACTGCAATGAAGTTACTGTGAAATTCCCCTAGTTGCCACACTCCGGCGCCTGTTCGGGTCAACACACCTAATCAGCATGTCTTTCAGAATGTGGGTGGAAACCGGAGCACCTGGAAGAAACCCACGCAGACCCGAGGAGAATGTGCAAACTCCACACAGACAGTGACCCAAGCCGGGAATCGAACCCGGGTCCCTCGCGCTGTGAGGCAGCAGTGCTAACCACTGCACCACCGTGCCGCCCTGATCGGAGAGTCAATTTCAGTGATGTTGGTTGAGGGAAATATATTGACCAGGACACCGAGGTGACTCACCACCATCTTCCTAAGGGCAGTTAGGGATGGACAAACAACACTGACAGCTGGTCCGCAATGCCCGTGGCCTGTGAATAAAAATAATGTTTTGCCCACGTGACGATTATTTATTGTCCTGCAGCAAATAATGTGACTCTGTTGTTCAGAGAAGGCAGTGATATTGTTGCTGGACTAGGAATCCAGAGACACAGGGTGATGCCTTGGGGTTCCAGGTTCCAATCCCACCACCGCAGACGGTGAAATTGGAATTCTGTAGAATTTGGAATTGCTGACCATGAAACGATTGTGGGAAAAACCCATCTGGTTCGCTAATGTCCTTCAGGGAAGGAAATCTGCCGTCCCTCTCAGGGAAATGGGCCTTTTCAAGCCATTGGCCATTCATTGACACTCCAATTTATCCTCCAGGCACCTGGGTTTCCAGCAATGTGGTTGACTTTCAACTGCCCTCTGCAATGGCCTAGCGAGACACTGAGATCGAGGACAATTAAGGATGGGCAATAAATGCTGGCTTTACAACATCCTGTGAACAAATTTTTAAAAAGCTTTTCCTTTACTCCTGGGACATCTCTAAACGATAAAACTGGCCTTCAACTGGTTGAAGTTGATGTTTGCTCTATGATACCTGAGACCTGCACCCAATGAAGAGGCTAAAATGCAGTCATAGTCTGGAAGACCAGAACAGACCCTGGGCCTGAATGGCCGACCCCAGTTCCTCTGTGGATGGGGAGCTGGGGGATTGACTAAAGCTCCTGGTGTTTGCAATGGCGTGATGTGGAGATGCCGGCGTTGGACTGGGGTAAACACAGTAAGAAGTTTAACAACACCAGGTTAAAGTCCAACAGGTTTATTTGGTAGCAAAAGCCACACAAGCTTTCGAGGCTCTGAGCCCCTTCTTCAGGTGAGTGCAATGGCGCCATGATTGTCACCATTCACCATGCTCCAGCAATGGATGTCCTGAAGCACTTAGTTTGAGGGAGGCATCGGTGATTGAGTCACAGGTGACAGGTGAGGAAGATTGAGCTTCAATATGGCAGCCACCATGTCCTCTGACTATCTGTTACTCTGGGTGAGGACATGAGGATTGAAGCTGCATCAGACCAGTCTCTGCCACTCAGTAAGATCCCAAACAAATTTCGACATCAACTCTGTTTTCCTGCCGTGTCCCATTATTATTCCCACGTCTTCTGATTCTCTTGGTGCCTCAGAACCTTTCAATCCCAGCTTTGAGCATATTCATTGATGTATCCCTGGCCCTGTGGAATAGAGAACTGCAAACATTCACCAACCCCTGAGGGAAGAAATTACATAGGTTTAGCTACATAAACTATTCCTCACAGAGGCAGTCTGATTCAACCAGACCATGCTGCAGTCTCTCCTCCAATTCAGCCTGATTTCCCTTCACCTCAGTCCTAAATGGCCAACCCCTTACCCGAAGACCATGACCCCTCGTCCCCAACCCACCAGCCAGGGTGTGCAACCTCGCCTGTGTCAAGGCCTCTTTAAACAATGTATACGCTTCAATGCAATCACCCCTCATTCTTCTAAACTGTAGAGAATATAGACCCTTTATACGCCGCACGACACCCTATTCACAGTCTAATCATAGAATCCCTACAGTGCAGAAGAAGGCCATTCAGCCCATCAACTCTTGACAGAGTATCTGGGAGGCGACGGCCTCGTGGTATTATCGCTAGACTATTAATCCAAAAACTCAACTAATGTTCTGGGACCCGGGTTCGAATCCCGCCATGGCAGATGGCAGAATTTGAACTTAATGAAAAATATCTGGAATTAAGAATCTACTGATGACCATGAAACCATTGTCGGAAAAACCCATCTGGTTCACGAATGTCCTTTAGCGAAGGAAATCTGCCGTCCTTACCTGGTCTGGCCTACATGTGACTCCAGAGCCACAGCAATGTGGTTGACTCTCAACTGCCCTTGGATAACTGCAGATGGGCAATAAATGCTGGCCCAGCCAGCGACAGCCATGTCCCACGAATGAATAAAATATCTTACCCAGACCCTCTCCCTATCCCAGTAATCCCACACATTTACCCATGGCTAATCCATCTAACCAGTACATCTTTGGACTGTGGAAGGAAATCGGAGCACCCGGAAAAAACCCACACAGACACGGGGAGAATGAGCGAACTCCAAACAGACAGTGACCCGAGGCTGGAATTGAACCCGGGTCCCTGGCGCTGTGAGGCAGCAGTGTGAACCACCAGTGCTAGCCACAGTGCTCACCACCGTGCCACCTAAATGTTTTGTGGCAGGTTTAAGTAGAAGAACATGATATGAGAACAAAGTGCCTGAACATGTTTCCCATTAATTACCGCTCGCAAGCAGTCAACAAGCGAAAGAAAGGCAGTGACCTAAAAGTGTGTAATAAAATGAATTGGAGACAAATTACTCTGAGGAGCCACTTCAGGCTCCTGCGCTAAATTTAGCTCCGGTTCCATGAGCTGATGTATAGCGTCGCTGCACACACTTGGTGCAAGCGTTAGCTCCAGTTGACAGAAAGAATTAATCCCCGCTGCTATCACCAATCTTCCAAATACATTCCTGTTTTTCTTTTCCAAGGGGCCAGAGCCTGGAGTGTTTTGAGCAGGAGCGCTTATCATGAAGGGCAGAGCGGTGAGTCACCGTGAGAGTTTCCAGCACTTTCCTGCGGTCGATCGGAAGTGAATTTCCTGTTTGGAGGGGGGAGGAATTGTCAGCCTGCGAGATACAGTCAGGGCGGCCGCCTTTCGATGAATCCGAATTGAGGTTTATTGGAACGCTTTTGCAGCGCAGACGGGAATTTGAGAAGCGGCATGTTTGGGAGATCTGTTTAAAGACCATGTTAATACACAGCAGGAAACTTGTCACTGCTCCAAGGCTGAAATATAAGAAATTGTCAAATATGTGGGATTTCAATTCCCAGTCGCGATTAGTTAGTATCATTGGCAAGCAAGTAACTTGAACATTTAAAACTGAGCCCAGGGAAATACATTTGAAAAAAAGATCGAATTAGCATTTTGTGCAACCCCCATCACAACCCGGGATGTTCTGAAGCTATTTAACCCACTTTCTGAAGCATATTTACTGTTGGAAAGTAGAAAATGCCACAAGGAACCAGCGCACAGCAAGCTTCCACAAGCAGCCACAATTGGATGACCAGATAACCCACTATTAAATTTGAGCGATGAATGTGGGCAAGAGGTTGGAGGAATACCCTTCCTCCTCACATAGCGAGGCGGAGGGCGGGATTTTCCGGCCGCACTCACTCCCAAGGCTGGAAAATCCCGCCTGAGGTGAATGGACCTTTGCATGGTTCATGTCCCGCTCCACTACGATTCTCGCGGCAGACAGGACGGGAACATCCCTCCCTGAATCCTTCATATCTAGCTGAAAGGGTGAATGAGAGCCTGGCCCTTGGTGATCTCGGATAGACAGCACCTCCAGCAGTGTGGTACTCCCTCAGTACCGGCGCTGAAAGACAGACACGAGGAAATGAGAGACAATGGCCTGCAGTTTCCTCAGAGAGGCAATAAGTCACTCTGGGCCCGATTTTACCATTTTCATTCCAAGTGCCGAATCTGGGCGTAATGCAGATCCGAATTATATATCCGCTTTCAGGCGCCCCAATACGCTCCCAGCCATCTCCAGTCCGATTCGCGCTGTGGGCGGGGCTTAGCACGGCCGGAATGATCGGAGCTCTGAACTGCGCATGCGCAGTTGGAAAAAAAATTGAAAAAGCGCGCCCGTGTCAGATCGCTCCCGAGCCGCAGAAAGCGGAGAAAGCGGCCCGGGAGCGAAAAGCGGGAGCGAGGGTGCCCACACACATCACTGTCCCCCTTATCCAACCCCGCACTACCCACACACATCACTGTCCCCCTTATCCACCCCCCCACTACCCACACACATCACTGTCCCCCTTATCCAACCCCGCACTACCCACACACATCACTGTCCCCCTTATCCACCCCCCCACTACCCACACACATCACTGTCCCCCTTATCCAACCCCGCACTACCCACACACATCACTGTCCCCCTTATCACCCCCCCCACTACCCACACACATCACTGTCCCCCTTATCACCCCCCCACTACCCACACACATCACTGTCCCCCTTATCCAACACCGCACTACCCACACACATCACTGTCCCCCTTATCACCACCCCCACTACCCACACACATCACTGTCCCCCTTATCATTCCCCACTACCCACACACATCACTGTCCCCCTTATCCACCCCCCCACTACCCACACACATCACTGTCCTCCTTATCCAACACCGCACTACCCACACACATCACTGTCCCCCTTATCCACCCCCCCACTACCCACACACATCACTGTCCTCCTGATCCAACACCGCACTACCCACACACATCACTGTCCCCCTTATCCACCCCCCCACTACCCACACACATCACTGTCCTCCTTATCCAACACCGCACTACCCACACACATCACTGTCCCCCTTATCCACCCCCCCACTACCCACACACATCACTGTTCCCCTTATCCACTCCCCCCCCACTACCCACACACATCACTGTCCCCCTTATCCACCCACCCACTACCCACACACATCACTGTCCCCCTTATCCACCCCCCCACTACCCACACACATCACTGTCCCCCTTATCCACCCCCCCACTACCCACACACATCACTGTCCCCCTTATCCACCCCCCCACTACCCACACACATCACTGTCCCCCTTATCCACCCCCCCACTACCCACACACATCACTCTCCCCCTTATCCATCCCCCCCGCTACCCACACACATCACTGTCCCCCTTATCCACCCCTCCACTACCCACACACATCACTGTCCTCCTTATCCAACCCCCCCACTACCCACACACATCACTGTTCCTCTTATCCACCCCCCCCCCCCGCTTCCCAGACCAATCGCCACTCCTGCCCCCCTTCCCTTCCCATCGATCATCCACAGAGTGGCAGCGGATGCCCCAGACCCCCCCACCAGAGATCCATCCGCCCCCACCCCCCCCCCCCCCCCCCCAGTGAGCGATCGGGCCTCCCCCCCCCGCCCCGAGATACAGCTGACCCACCTCCCTCCTCCCCCCCCCAGAGAATGGTCTGGCCTCACCACGCACCCGCCCCCCCTACCATTCAACAATCTGGCCTCACTCCCGCCGCCCCCCCCCCACCCCCCGCCCCCCGCCCCGCCAGAGATACAACTGACCCGCCTCCCCCTCTTCCCCCCCATAACTGGACAACGATCTGACCTCAACCCCCTCCCCCCCCCAACCAGAGAATGATCTGACCCGCCTCCCCCCTCCCCCCTCCCCCCCACCACTGATCTGAGTCAGAGAGCCGTTGGAAACACTGAACGTGCTCTTCAGAGGCTGGAGCGCCCGACTCAGACTTTTATTCAGCAGGTCCCTAAAAGCGCGGTTCCGGATTGGTAAATGCGGTGGTAAAGAGGGAAATGCTCAGAGAGTTGGGCGGGCAGTTCATTCATTCAATTTAAATGCATGCAAATGTATTTAAATCGCCGTTGCGCCCGATTTGGGCGCGGAACGGATCCCCGCCATTCACGGGTCTCGGTAAAGGGCGATCTGCGTGGACGTGGGTGCAGATCGCGATAAAGGCCTCACACCCGACTTTACCACGATTTCGCGCCAGAAAACGGGCGCAAATTGTTGGTAAAATCAGGCCCTCTGTGTCCAAAAACATACATGATTTCTTTTCCACGCCTGTTTCGCCTGATCTTCCAGTGGGATTCAGGCAGAGGAACAGATCCTGAGGCTCAGCACCAGAGACCAGTTCTGTCCACTGGACTGCATGGTGGCACAATGGTTAGCACTGCTGCCTCACAGCGCCAGGGACCCCGGTTCGATTTCAACCTTGGATCACTGTCTGTGGGGTCTGCCCATTCTCCCCGTGTCTGCGTGGGTTTCCTCCGGGTGCTCCGGTTTCCTCCCATAATCCAAAGATGTGCAGGTTAGGTGGATTGCCCATGCTAAATTGCCCTTCAGTGTCCAAGAGGGATTCCCCAGCACATCCTGGAGGCTAATCCCGTCCCGCCATCCCACACTCAGGAGCTCAGAAGTTACGGCCCAGTGAAGTATCATAGAAGCATATAGAATCCCTACAGTGCCGAAGGAGGCCATTCTGCCCACATAGTTACCTTGCTAAGTCCCCTGACACTAAGGGTCAATTTAGCATGGCTAATTAACCTAACCTGCACATCTTAGGACTGTGGGAGGAAACCGGAGCACTCGGAGGAAACCCACGCAGACACGGGGAGAGAGTGCAGACTCTGCACAGACAGTAACCTGAGGCCGGAATCGACTCCAGGTCCCTGGCACTGTGAGGCAGCAGTGCTAACCACTGTGCCACCGTGCCGCCCAAGTAGGCTAGAAAATCAGTGATGGTGAGAGAAATATTCATCCGGAAAGTCGGCAAATGGAAGGGCTGAGATCCAGAACGGGGGATTGTGATCAGAGCTGGAAGAGCACCCAGACCTCCTTCCAAACCAAACAAGAGAGAAAGTTACCACTAATTGCTGACTGAGGGAACCATCGTTGTTAAAGCATAAGACTCAACAACAGGCAGATTAGACACCAGAATATCCAGTAATAGTCACAACTTGCGGGAACACAAAGGAATGTGAACGATGATCTGGGAGCGTTGATTGAAAGCACATCTTATCCTTGGAAACTGTGCAGTAACTGGATAAACAGCAGGCTGAATAAAGAGAGGATGCCCCAGTGAACTGAAACAACATAACTCAATGCCAGGAGCCTTTGAGAAGTAGGACCTTGTCAATAAGGTGCACCTTCAAGATTCAAACAGAATAGAGGCAAGCCTTGACTTTGCCACATTCGAGCCATGAAAAACGGCGCTTAAGATGTTTTTAAACTGATGCCCGGTTTTGACTTTTCAAAATGGCTTTACCATGCTCGCTCCAACCTGACGTCAGGGGGACAGGCAGAATCTGCTGAAAATGGCCAAACGTAGTGTTACGGGGCTGTCATGATGTTTTTCTTGTTATTTAAAACTATCGTTCCCCTCAAGCAGCCAGATAAAGTTGCTTTCAAGATTTCCAGATGATTTATTGACAAACTGCAGTGCTACAGGACTCCAACTCTGTCATTCAGACCAGTCAGAGTGCAAAATTCAGAAATGCACAAACAATTATAGTTCAAATTTGATTACAAGTAATTAGCATACACCAATCACATTTTCGGAGTTATCCAATCATAGTAAGAAGTCTCACAACACCAGATAAAGTCCAACAAGTTTATTTGGAATCACGAGCTTTCGGAGCACTGCTCCTTCCTCTGGTGAGTGCACCTGAGAATTTGTAGAAGAGCTTCTTAAATACATAAAGGGCAAAAGAGTAACAAGGGAGAGAGTAGGGTCTCTAAAGGATCAACAAGGTCATCTATGTGCGGATCCACAAGAGATGGGTGAGATCCTAAATGAATATTTCTCATCAGTATTTACTATTGAGAAAAGCATGGATGTTAGGGAACTTGAGGAAATAAATAGTGATGTCTTGAGGAGTGTACATATTACAGAGAAGAAGGTGCTGGAAGTCTTAAAGCGCATCAAGGTAGATAAATCCCTAGGACCTGATGAAGTTTATCCCAGGACATTGTGGAAGGCTAGGGAGGAAATTGCGGGTCCCCAAGCCGAGATATTTGAATCATCGATAGCCACAGGTGAGGTGCCTGAAGATTGGAGGGTGGCAAATGTTGTGCCTTTGTTTAAGAAGGGCTGCAGGGAAAAGCCTGGGAACTACAGGCCAGTGAGCCTCACATCTGTGGTGGGCAAATTGTTGGAAGGTATTTTGAGATAGGATCTACAGGCATTTAGAGATGCAAGGACTGATTAGGGACATTCAGCATGGCTTTGTGAGTGGAAAATCATGTCTCACAAATTTGATTGAATTTTTTGAAGGGGTAACCAAGAAGGTAGATGAGGGCAGTACAGTTGATGTTGTCTACATGGACAAGGCCTTTGACAAGGTATCGCATGGTAGGCTGTTGCGTAAGGTTAAATCTCGCGGGATCCAGGGTGAGGTAGCAAAATGGATACAAAATTGGCTTGATGACAGAAACCAGAGGGTGGTTGTAGAGAGTTGTTTTTCAAACTGGAGGCCTGTGACCAGTAGTGTGCCTCAGGGATCAGTGCTGGGTCCACTGTTATTTGTCATTTATATTAATGATTTGGATGAGAATATAGGAGGCATGGTTAGTAGGTTTGCAGATGACACCAAGAGTGGTGGCATAGTGGACAGTGAAGAAGGTTATCTCGGACTGCAACAGGATCTTGATCAATTGGGCCAGTGGGCTGACGAATGGCAGATGGAGTTTAATTTAGATAAATGCGAGGTGATGCATTTTGGTAGATTGAACCAGGGCAGGACGTACTCAGTTAATGGTAGGGTTTTGGGGAGAGTTACAGAGCAAATAGATCTAGAGATACAGGTCATAGCTCCTTGAAAGTGGAGTCACAGGTGGACAGATTGGTGAAGAAGGCATTCGGCATGCTTGGTTTCATTGGTCAGAACATTGAATTCAGGAGTTGGGACGTCTTGTTGAAGTTGTACAAGACATTGGTAAGGCCACACTTGGAATACTGTATACAGTTCTGGTCACCCTATTATAGAAAGGATATTATTAAACTAGAAAGAGTGCAGAAAAGATTTACTAGGATGCTACTGGGACTTGATGATTTGAGTTATAAGGAAAGGCTGGATAGACTGGGACTTTTTTCTCTGGAGCGTGGAAGGCTGAGGGGTGATCTTATAGAGGTCTATAAAATAATGAGGGGCATAGATCAGCTAGATAGTCAATATCTTTTCCCAAAGGTAGGGGAGTCTAAAACTAGAGGGCATAGGTTTAAGGTGAGAGGGGAGATACGTCCAGAGGGGCAATTTTTTCACACAGAGAATGATGAGTGTCCGGAACAAGCTGCCAGAGGCAGTAGTAGAGGTGGGTACAATTTTGTCTTTTAAAAAGCATTTAGACAGTTACATGGGTAAGATGGGTACAGAGGGACATCGGCCAAATGCGGGCGATTGGGACTAGCTTAAGGCTTTAAAAAAAAGGGCAGCATGGATAAGTTGGGCTGAAGGGCCTGTTTCCATGCTGGAAACTTCTATGACTCTATGACCTCTCACCTGATAAAGGAGCAGCGCTCTGAAAGCTTGTGATTCCAGATAAACCTGTTGGATTTTAACCTGGTGTTGTGAGACTTCTTACTGTGCCCACCCCAGTCCACCGGGTGGCACGGTAGCACAGTGGTTAGCACTGCTGCTTCACAGCCTCAGGGACCTGGGTTCAATTCCCGGCTTGGGTCACTGTCTGTGTGAAGTTTGCACATCCTCCTCGTGTCTGCGTGGGTTTCCTCCAGGTGCTCCGGTTTCCTCCCACAGTCCAAAGATGTGTGGGTTAGGTTGATTGGCCATGCTAAAAATTGCCCTTAGTGTCCTGAGATGCATGGATTAGTGGGTAAATATGTAGGGATATGGGGGTAGGGCCTGGGTGGGATTGTGGTCAGTGCAGACTCGATGGGCCGAATAGCCTCTTTCTGTACTGTAGGGTTTCTATGATTTCTATGAATGCCACCATCTCCACATCATGGCTATCCAATCATAGTTTTTAATTCAGGTTACATCATGTATACAGAAGGGTATGGTATCCAATTATAACTTGTGCGTGTTATATCGTCAAGCAATGATAACTACATCTCTGACCAATGGTATAGCAACCTCCCTTTCCATTGCTCATTGTTCTAATGGGCAAGCAATGAGCTGCACCTGCACATTGTTCAATTAAATGTCCTTGACTCTTATCTGGGTCTGCTTTAATCAGAACCTGTGGTTTTCACATAGCTTTCCCTGTGTGACTGAGATACAGCTTGCAGCTTATGTGGTTTTTAAACTGTGTGATTATTAATCTTTTCATGTTGCAATGGAGAATTGCCAAGTGCTACTGTGCCTGAAATAATTCCTCAGAGGCCGGTGTCCCTTCACCAGATTCCCTTTTATTTACAGACTTATCTCTACTCCTAAGAGTGCTTCAGGTACAAAGTCAGAATCCAGACTGTCAGTAGATCTGACACTTCCCTATATATATATAGGTGAGGCCCCCTGATTGGGAAGGCAATCATTACCTCAATCAGGGAGCTCATACTCATGGGCCTGGTTAAGGTCACTTCAGTGCCTCAATCGATTTTCAATGGTGACTTTAAATTCTTCCCTGGAGAAACACGCTTCCTTACCAGGGGGCCCGGTGGATGTTTAATGTGGTGAGGAGGCCTGGGTGACATCAAGTTTCTTGAGTGCTGTTATGGCTGGATCCATCCAGGCAATAAGGGATGTTTTCCATCACATTCCTAACCTGTAGGCAGCACAGAGACTTTGTGAGGTGAGGAATAGATGCACCGTGTGCAGAATAACCAGTCTCACAACCTCAGAGTTGTTCAGCCAATGTTTCATCTGCTCTTTGCGGGCGGCACGGTGGCACAGTGGTTAGCACTGCTCCCCCACAGTGCCAGGTTCGATTCTGGCCTCCGGTGACTGTGCGGAGTCTGCACGTTCTCCCTGTACCTGCGTGGGTTTCCTCTGGGCGCTCCGGTTTCCTCCCACAGTCCAAAGATGTGTGGGTTAGGTGGATTAGCCATGCTAAATTGACCCTAGTGTCAGGCAGACGAGCAGGGTAAATATGTGGGGTTACAGGAATAGGGCTTGGGTGGGATTGTGGTTGTACAGACTCGATGGGCCGAATGGCCTCCTTCTGCACTGTAGGGATTCTATGATTCTAAGCTACTGCACGCACACTCAGATTACCAACTCCTGTACCTACAGGTATCTGGAAACGGCTATATTGTTTCTGCTATCCACAGTACACCCAATTCTTGCTGATAAGGTAACAGGCTGTAATTATGGAGCAGTCTACACTTGACAAAATATTTACATAATACTCTACTCCAACCCCTTGGAAAATATATTAAATAAAGTGTCAAAAGGCAGGATTTTCTGGAAATGACTTCAATATCCCTGGATCAAAATCCTAGAACTCCTGCCCAAACCGCACTCCCACCCTCTTCTGAGGGAGGATTCGGCCCAGGATGGCCAATAAATGCACATCTTGTCATTGATGCCCAGACTGCAAATAAGAAAACAAATGCAAGATTCAGTCTCATACGTGAACGCATTTGTTACCGTGACTCAGAGGAGAGCCTTACTCAGCAGCGTTACCCAGGCTGCTGGCATGGCGACCCTCCCAACGACAGCACCATCGATCCCTGGCTCCCCGTCAAGATCACTCACCTCGGGGATAAGGATCTGGCCGCTCCAACTGAGAAGGAAGGCAGCTGATGGAGCAGCAGGGCATCGCTTCCACAGTCAATGCCTTTTCGCAGCCATGGGGAGATGGTTGTACAAACCACCAAATCAGGCACAGGGCGAGAATTGCTCAACAAGGGAAGGCCCAGCCCAGTGGCCCCCGCGCATTCGGATAGTTACAGAACACAAGGGTAATGGAATTGTCACTGAACTGTAACAATCAACCTCTGTCAATTGGTCAACAACAAACACAGTGATGCAGCGTTCCATTGGGAAAGATTGGCACATTAGAATTATTTTCCTCTTTGGCAATAGGTATTACTTATTGTTTAATGTCAATGCAATCATAGAATCCCAACAGTGCAGAAGCAGGCCATTCGGCCCACCGAGCCTGCACCGACAACAATCCCACCCAGATCCTATCCTTCTAACCCCACGTATTTACTCTGCTAATCCCCATGACACTGAGGGGCAATTTAGTATGGCCAATCAACTTAACCAGCACATCTTATCATGACACAGTGGTTAGCACCGCTGCCTCACAGCGCCAGGGACCCAGGTTCAATTCCTGCCTCGGGTCACTGTCTGTGTGGAATTTGCACATTCTCCCCGTGTCTGCGTGGGTTTCCTCCGGGTGCTCCGGTTTCCTCCCACGGTGCAAAGATTTGCATGTTAGGTTGATTGATCGTGCTAAATTGCCCCTTAATGTCAGGAGGATTAGCAGGGTAAATATGTGGAGTTACGGGGATAGGGCTTGGGTGGGATTGTGGTCGGTGCAGACTCGATGGGCCGAGTGGTCTCCTTCTGCACTGTAGCGATTCTATGATTTCTATGATCTTTCAGACTGTGGGAGGAAACTGGAGCACCCGGAGGAAACCCACGCAGCCACGGGGAGAACGTGCAGACTCCACACAGACAGTGACCCGAGGCTGGAATCGAACCCGGGTCCCTGGTGCTGTGAGGTAGCAGTGCTAACCACTGTGCCACCCTAATATTTTTTTTTTAAACGCAGCAATGAAACTAACTTCCCGAAAAGGGTCGATTTTTGCCTCTTAAGTGGGTACACAAAGGCACAATACAGAACATGATTCACAATTTTAAAAAGTCTTCCAGATGTTCATATGAACCTTATTGATTACCCAACATCTGTCTGTTTTGTAACATGCAGTTTCAGGTCCCTGCACATTGGTACTGTCCGTATATCCGTGTCCCAAAACAGTCGCATCTGACTTCTCCTGTGTGGAAGCTCGTAACCAAGATTATGTCAATCATTTCTACAACAGAGGCAACCTGTAATTAAATAACACTGTTCAAGTATTAAAATGTCTCAAACTGCTTCCCTGGAGTTTAAACATTCACACCAAGCCAAAGGGGAGACACATTAGGATTGGTGGGCACAGCTTGGTCGAAGAGGTTGCTCTAAAGAAACATCCTGGCTGGAATTCTCCAGTCTCGCACGCCCCACTTCCGCTGCCAGCGAGAACGGAGAATTTGGCCGTCAGCCAAATCTCCGTTCATCGCAGTGGGATCAGATAATCCCAGCTGCAGACAAGGTCGGAGAATTCCAGCCCTTTTTTGGATACGAAGCTGGCTGAGAGGCAGGAAACAGAGAGTAGTGGTTCATGGATATTTCCCAGGCTGGGGATAAGTGTTTAGCAGCTTATTTCCCAGGGGTCGGTGGTGAGACCCTAATTTTTCCCTTTTATATTTGAATGACAGAGACCTCGGTGTACAGGCAGAATTTCAAATGCTGTGGATGATACAAAACTTGGAAGCATTGCAAACTATGAGGAAGCCAGTGTGGAACTTCAAAGGATACAGATAAGCTGGAGGAATGGGCAGACAGATGGCACATGAAGTTCAATGTGGGGAAAGTTCAAGCCGGCACAGTGGCACAGTGGTTAGCACTACTGCCTCACAACGCCAGGGGCCCGGGTTCGATTCCAGCCTTGAGTGACTATCTGTGTGGAGTTTGCATGTTCTCCTATGTCTGCGTGGGTTTCCTCTGGGTGCTCCGATTTCCTCCCACAGTCCAAAGATGTGCAGATTAGCTGGATTGGCCATGCTAAATTGCCTCTAGTGTCCCAAAATGTCCAGGTTAGATGGGGTAACTGATGCACTATCAATTAGGCAAAAGACTACTTGTGTGCCAATGCAACTGTAGGCTTTTATTCATAACAGAATCAGGAGCACATCCCAACAGGTAACCGACCCGAACTGAACAAGGGGGAGGAGACAGCCACCTTTATACTAGGTGACGAGGGGAGGAGCCGAGCCAGCAGGGGATGTGTCCAGGCATAACAAACACACAACGGTGGTCCATGTAGGACAAAGGCACAACTGAAGTCCACCACAGTAACCATGGTAAATGTGTGGGGTTACAGGGATAGTGTGGGCGAGAGGGCCTGGGTGCAGAATCGATGGGTTGAATGGTCTCCTTCTGCACTGTAGGGATTCTATGAATTCTTCTATCAAATTTGAACTGATTCAAAGAACAAAGAACAAAGAACAATACAGCACAGGAACAGGCCCTTCGGCCCTCCAAGCCCGCGCCGCTCCCCGGTCCAGGATTGAATCCTGAATCCAGGATCCCCACCCAATTTTCCAGCCTATCTACATACCAATATCCTATCCACCGATTCATTTTGATTTGAAAAGCGTGAGGAAAGGATACAACTCAAAACAGGCTGCAGGAGCAGAGGGACCCAAGTGTTTATGTATCTAAGACATTGAAGATAGGCAGGACAGGTTGAAAGCACGATTAATAAAGTACACAATATTCTGGGCTTTACTACAATAGGGGCATAGAATACAAGAGCAAGGAGGCTATGTTGAACTTCATGGAAATCATAGAAACCCTACAGTGCAGAAAGAGGCCATTTGGCCCATCGAGTCTGCACCGACCACAATCCCACCCGGGCCCTACCCCCATATCCACACGTTTACTCGCTAATCCCTCTAACCTACACATCTCAGGACAGTAAGGGGCAATTTTAGCATGGACAATCAACCTAACCCGCACATCTTTGGACTGTGGGAGGAACCGGAGCACCCAGAGGAAACCCACGCAGACACGAGGAGAATGTGCAAACTCCACACAGACAGTGACCCAAGCCAGGAATCGAACCCAGGCCTCTGGAGCTGTGAAGCAGCAGTGCTAACCACTGTGCTACCGTGCCGCCCCTTGCCGTCCCTTGTCGAAGACACTAGTTCAGCCTCAGCTGGAGTATTGTGCACAGATGCACAGTGGTTAGCACTGCTGCCTCACAGCGCCAGGGACTCAGGTTTAATTACGGCGTGCGGAGTCCGCACATTCTCCCCATGTCTGCATGGGTTTCCTCCGGGTGCCCCAATTTCGTCCCACAGTCTGAAAGACGTGCTGGTTAGGTGCACTGGCCATGCTAAATTCTCCCTCAGTAAACTCGAACAAATGCCAGAGTGTGGCGACTAGGGGATTTTCACAGTAACTTCATCGCAGTGTTAGTGTAAGCTTACACTAATTAAAATAAACTTTAAATACAGTTCTGGGCGACGCACTTTAGCAAAGGTGTGAAGGCATTGGAGAGAGTGCAGTAAAAATTAACTAGAATGGTTCCAGGGATGAGGAACTACAGTTACGGGGATAGATTGGGGAAGTTGGGACTGATTTTCTTGAGGAAGAGAAGATTGAGAGGAGATCTGATTGAGGTGTTCAAAATCAGGAGGAATCTGGTAGAGAATAGATAGGGGGAAGCCTTTCCCATTGGAGGAAAGATTGCAACCAAGAGGACACAGACTGAAGATAAATGGCAAAAGAAGCCATGGCAACATGAGGAGAAACATTTTCACGCAGTGAGTGGTTAGGGTTTGAAATGTGTTGCCAGAGAGTGTGGTGGAGGCAAAGCCAATTGAAGCTTTCAAAAGGGAACTGGACTATTATTTGAAAAGGAAGAATGTGCAGGGTCACAGGGAGAAGGCGGGAGAGTGGCACGAGGTGAATTCCTCATTCGGAGAGCCAGCGCAGACACAGTGGGCTGAAGGGCCTCTTTCTGTGCCGTGACGATTCTGTGATCTTGAAGGAGGAGAGAGACGGTGAGAGGGGAAGCGGTTCGCAGGAATGCCAAATGGCTGAAGCCACAAAGTAAAATGATGGGGCTGAGGAAAGGGAGATGTACAAGAGGTCAAAATAGGAGGGAGGCAGAGGTTTGGAGGATGCTCTGAAGACGAGTTTGGACGGGGAAGAGTGATCAGCAATAGCCTTCCCGTACTTCATACTTGATCATATGAGAAGAAGAGGATATGGAATCATTCACTATTTCTGGAGTTAGCCTTAAAAGCTGCTGGTACACATCCTAGTCCTCCAATCCAAGCATGAAATAAGTGATTTTTGAATAGAAAGAGAAAGATTGTATTTATCTAACAACTTATTACATTTCTGGATGCCCCATGGCGCCTTGCAAAATTTGGATTGTAAGAAGCATTTTATTAAATTTAGGGATGTACTGAGTTTGAACTTGTTTCTAAAAAAATACATAATTGAATCTGCGATGAATAATTGAAGAAGGTATCAGCAGTGAAAGCAGCAGAGGATTTGGAGTTTGTGCTTTTAACACATTAATGGAGTTATTGAGTGCTACCACTCTAATAAATACAGGAGAATGATCACACTCTATGGGTGGTATGTCATCGAGATGAGGGACGTCTCACCCACTGCTTGGAGAGCTTTGGAGGGGGTAGGCCCACCAGAATTATTTGTGAGCAGGCACTTAAGTGGTCAGTGCTGGGCCTTCCCCAGGATTCAGGACCCTTGGGGGGTGGGGCGGGGGGGGGGGGGGGGGGGTGGGGGGGGGGGTGGGGGGGGGGCGGTGGAAGTAAACCATCCCCTCCCCCTCCCCAAGAGCTGACGGCCAATCAGAGGCCAGCAGGTGTCCATTGCAGACAGTGCCAATGTGAGCGGTGGCTGCAACTGGCAATGTGCCCATTGGAGAGGCCGAGGATTGCGCCCACGGATCCAGGCCATAGATGAGTGAGGGTGAGGTGGAGGGGTGGGGGGGGGGCGGGGGGGGGGGGGGGGGGGTTGGTGTTCACAGGAGATGGAACAGGGAGGGGTAGGAGAGGTGGCTCTCAATGGGCGCCCCTCCCCCTTCATAATACCAGATCCTTCCTGAGTGCCTTTGAATGAGGAACCACCCCGCTATGCCAACTTCCTGCCACTCAGATCCTGCAACCAGCCCTGACGATGCTTGCTTCATGGGCTCCCCACATTTTTTGCCCCACCCACCTGCAGCAATGAAATGGGGCCTTTAATTGGGCACTCCAAAGATATGCGGGTTAGGTTGATTGGCCGTTATGAATTGCCCCTTAGTGTCAGGCGATTAGCAGGGTAAATGTGTGGGGATAGGGCCTGGGTGGGATTGTTGTTGGTGCAGACTCAATGGGCTGAATGGCCTCCTTCTGCACTGTCGGGTTTTTATGATTCTATTAATATCCCACAAAAAGGCCTCAACTAGAGGCGGGGTGAGAAGGTTATCCCTGACCTTTCACACCCTCGAATTGAGCAGGACCGAGGCAGCGAGGACCCCACTTGGCTCCCTCCCACCAACTTCAACCCCCATCTGCACACATGAGGACAGCCTCAACCGGGAGCTTGGGTTCATGTCGCCCTATCTGTGACCCCCACAACTTGCCTGGGCTTGCAAAATCTCACTGACTGTCCTGGCTGGAGACAATGCACATCTCTTTAACCTGTGCTTAACCCTCTCTCCACTCACATTGTCTGTACCTTTAAGACTTGATTACCTGTAAAGACTCGCATTCCAATCATTATCTTGTAAATTGAGTTTGTGTCTTTATATGCCCTGTTTGTGAACACAAGTCCTCACTCACCTGAAGAAGGAACTTGAGGCTCCAAAAGCTAATGCTCCCAAATAAACCTGTTGGACTTTAACCTGGTGTTGTGAGACTTCTTACTGTGTTTACCCCAGTCCAACGCCGGCATCTCCACATCATTTATATAGCTCCTCAGGGCATCCCAAATCTCCTTCCAGCCAATGAAATACTCCCAAAGCACACAGTCACCGCTGTACATGCACCCAAATGCGTCAGCATGGTGTTTGAACTCAGTGGTTAGTCCCTGTGGAGCCGACACTGAGAGGAGGACGGGGATGATAGTGGAGAAATGAAGATAAAATAAATCGAAAGGAAGCTACTTAACCATTTCTGTGGGAGTGCCGTCAGTGCACGCAGCACATCACTGGATCAATCAGAAAAATCCCAGGGGACATTCAGGAGGAAGAGGAAAGTGATAGTCTTACTGCAGATCGAAAGCAGTTACAGGCTCAAATCCACAGATCCGTACAATCCACCAGTGCGGAGTGATCCGGAGGTAAAAGGGAATGTTTCAGAACAGAGAAATTTCCCACTCAGTCAGAAAGGAGAAGCTTTTGGAACCATAGAATCCCCACAGTGCAAAAAGAGGCCATTTGGCCTATCAAATCTGCACTGACTCTCGAAAAAGCATCCCACCCAGGCCCTCCTGTAACCCCACACATTTACCACGGCTAATCCTCCTAACCTACACATCTTTGGAGACTAAGGAGCAATTTCATAGAATCATAGGATTTAGCCTGGCCAATCCACCTCACCCGCACATCTTTGGGCTGTGGGAGGAAACCGGAGCACCCGGAGGAAACCCACGCAGACACAGGGGAGGGGGGTGGGGGGGGGACAACATGCAAACTCCACGCAGACACGGGGCATGTGGTTGGGGGAGAGCATGCAAACTCCATACAGACAGTCGCCCAAGGCCGGAATTGAACCCGGGTCCCTGGCGCTGTGAGGCAGCAGTGCCAACCACTGTGCCATTGTGCTGCCGGTGAGCTAGGAATTACTCTGATTAATGTAGAGAATGATATCCAGTGTGATTGTGACAATGGTAAAACATCACTCCTCATCCTTCGCGACCTGTCTACAGCCTTCCGCATGGTTCACCACTCTGTCTAACAGCTCCAACGTCTTTGCACTATTGTCCAGCATGGTGAGACCTGGATCCATTCCTATCTATCAAATCATAGCTAGAGAATCATCATCAATGGTTTCTCTTCCTGCTCCATTACTGTTACTCCTGGTATCTCCCAAGGATCTATCATTGTCTCCCTCTTATTTCGCATCTATCCTGCCCCTCAGCACAGATAGTTTCTACACGTGAGCTGGCAGCACCCAGCTCCATTTCAATGCCACCCCTCCCGACCCTCCCACTCTCTCGGAGAGGTCAGACTGCTTGTTCAATGTGTAGTACTGGATGAGCAGAAATTCCTCCAGTTAAATATTGCAAAGACTGAAGGCATTGTCTTCAATTGCCTGCAGTAACTCTGGTACACAGGCTGTACCACTCCCTCCACAACCGTGCTGTCACACCTACCACAAGATCAATTTTTAACCACATATCCGCACCATCACAACAACACTTAGTCCCACCGCACCAAAGACCAGCCCAGCCTCAGCTCCGCCGCTGCCAAGATCAGCACCCACATCTTTGTTATTTCCGGACTCAGCTATTCCAAAACACTCCCGACCAGCATCCCATTTCCACCTTCCTCTAACGGACGGTCATCCAAAAATCCATCGCCTCTTCACCCATCATCCTTGCGCTCACTGAATTAACACATCCGCAATCTTCAAATTCCTGTTTGCAAATTCCTCCATGGCCTCCAATCCCGCCCCCCCCCGCCACTCCCACCCTCCCCCCTCACCTCCCCAACCTCCCTCCCCTCATCTTCCCCACCCCAGTCCCACCCACCCCCACTTCCTCAGCCCCCCCACTTCCCCACTCCCCCACCCCACCCCCCCACTTCCCCCACCCCCACCCCAAAGCCCCCCCTCCCCATCCCACACCCCCACCCTGCCTGCTCCCCCACCCCAAACCTCTCCTTCCCCCCACCCCAAATCCCCCCTTCCCTAACCCAACCCTCTGTCCCCCACTTCAAACCCCCCCATTCCCCTACTCTAACCCTCTCCTTCCCCTCAGCCCAACCCTCTCCCTCCCCTACCGTCACCCCAACCCTCTCCCTCCCCCACCATCACCCCAACCCTCGCCCTCCCCCACCATCACCCCAACCCTTGCCCTCCCCCACCATCACTCCAACCCTCTCCCCCCCCATCATCACCCCAACCCACTCCCTCCCCACCATCACCCGAACCCTCTCCCTCCCCCACCATCACCCCAACCCTTGCCCTCCCCCACCATCACTCCAACCCTCTCCCTCCCCCACCATCACCCCAACCCACTCCCTCCCCCACCATCACCCCAACCCTCGCCCTCCCCCACCATCACTCCAACCCTCTCCCTCCCCCACCATCACCCCAACCCACTCCCTCCCCCACCATCACCCCAACCCACTCCCTCCCCCACCATCACCCGAACCCTCTCCCTCCCCCACCATCACCCCAACCCTTGCCCTCCCCCACCATCACTCCAACCCTCTCCCTCCCCCACCATCACCCCAACCCACTCCCTCCCCCACCATCACCCCAACCCTCGCCCTCCCCCACCATCACTCCAACCCTCTCCCTCCCCCACCAACACCCCAACCCACTCCCTCCCCCACCATCACCCCAACCCACTCCCTCCCCCACCATCACCCCAACCCTCGCCCTCCCCCACCATCACTCCAACCCTCTCCCTCCCCCACCATCACCCCAACCCACTCCCTCCCCCACCATCACCCCAACCCACTCCCTCCCCCACCATCGCCCGAACCCTCTCCCTCCCCCACCATCACCCCAACCCTCTCCCTCCCCCACCATCACCCCAACACAACCCACCGCTTATATTACTAATTGTTGCAACCCTACAACCCCCACTCCTACAAAATATTTGTGCTTCTCCAATTTTAGCTTCTTGAGCATCTCCACCAATGGTGGCCATGCCTTCAGCTGTCCAGGCTCTGAGCTCTGGAATTCCCTCCCTATACCTCTCCACCTCTCTATAATCCCTTTGTCATCTTATAAGACACATCTTCAAAACATATCTCTTTGACTAAGCTCCTGGTCATCTGACCAAATTAGTCCAAATATAGCTCACCGTCGAATCTAGTTTGACATTGCTCCTGCAAAGTATCTTGGAGCATCACACTACATTAAAATCTCTATTAAATGTAAATTGTTTTTGTTGCAAAAAGTCTTATGTTAAAATCAAACTAACACAAGGATGTTTAATTACCTCATATTGATTTGAGTATTGCTGATCAATCAGAGTCAAGCTGCCTGGTTTGAACTTAAACAAAACTTGGCAGTTAACTATTAATCAACTGGTGCATTCTCCATGGCAACATGTTATATATTTAAAAAGAGAGTGCAGGTTGGGTCAAAAGCTGATCACATGATTTGATAACAATTAGGGTGCATACTGTGGCTGCTGTTTTACTTTCAGTTTTGTATTCTGTAGTGCAGAGAGAGCAGCTCTTCAATAAAACTGGTTGTGTGTTTATTTGAATCCACGCGTGCAGACCATAGCTTTTCTTTCTGTGTAAAACCCACAGCCCCTAACATAGTGAGGACATCACAAAAACGAAATGGCATCAAGGATGAGATGGTTGATGCAAGAATTGTGGCAAAGTGGGTCGCATCCCAAGAGCTTGTTGGACAAGACCAGCTTCCCTTGAGAAGCATATTCAGAATAATAACCTGGGTGTACCTTCAAGCAGAAGAACAAGTTGCATTCCAAAAAAAAAATTTTACAACGTGGAAGAAAAGAATTACAATTGAGAAGAAGAAAATCTCCAGAAATATGATGAAGAGCTCCAACTGAATGTCTTATCCAAACAGGGTAAATCACTTAGATTCACCCTGTATGGATAAGACATTCTGTTGGAACTGTGGTGGTTCCAAAGTTAAGTGGACAACCCCGAACATAGTTAGGACATTACACAAAGACTCTACCAATCAGAGTCCACTTGTCAACAAATCAGATCCCTCTTCTCATGAAGTATAAATTGTTGTTTGCTTTATATTTGGTATTCATGCGAATGTCTCAATGAGTATATGATGAAATATTGACGTTTTGTACCACCAAACGATGATTCATATTAATTTATTATGCTAATTTGTATCCGCATTGTATCAATTTAAATGTTAAAATGTATCAATATTTTACATCATTATTTCCATCCAAAATAGTAACAGCTCTCAAAGAAACATTGCAAATTGAAAGAATAGCCATGGTCCATCTCGATCAGCTTTTCCTATCCTGATAGTCACTGGAAACAACGAGAAAGGAAGTTCTTTTTAAGCTGTTAACTGATCATGGAAATCAGTCTCGATCCCGTTTGTCGATTGCAAACATAAGGCGAGGAAAATTCAACCGTTCCACGCTTTCAAAACCCGAGGTTCACAGGAATCAAATTTGTATTTTTACATTAAGATAAAAGCAAAATGCTGCAGATGCTGGAATCTGAAACAAAAATAGAAAATGCTGGAAAATCTCAGCAGGTCTGACAGCATCTGTGGAGAGAGAATGGTCATCCAGACTCGAAACGTTGGCTCTATTCCCTCCCCACAGATACTGTCAGACCTGCTGAGATTTTCCAACATTTTCTGTTCTTGTATTTTTACACATTGTAAATGTTTTAGCCATTTAAATGTTTTAATAATGTAACAATACAAACATATAGAATAGGAGCAGGTTCGGCCCCTCCAACCTGCTCCACCATTCAATAAGATCATGGCTCATCTGTCTGTGTTTCAAGTTCCACATTCCCGTCTACCCCCCCTCTGATAACCTGTGATTCCCTCGCCCAACACTCTATCCACCTCCGCCTTAAAACTATTCAACGACTCCACTTCCAACACCTTCTGGGGCACACAACCCTCGGAGAGGAAAACTTCCCCCCACCTCTTTCCAAGGGCAACCCCTAATTTTAAAACTCTGCCCTTTCGTTCTGGACTCACCCACAAGAGGAAACATCCTTTCAACATCCATTTCGATTCAGTTAGAGTTTGGAAGTTACCTTTTAGGTTTTGCTATGTCCTAATTAAAGACAACATCCTCCTCCTGCTTAAGGTACCAATCCCTCAGTGGGTATAGCGACCATGGACCTCCATTGGCTTGGTCTATGATTATTATTATGATTACAGTAAATGGTAGAACCCTTAGGATTATTGACAGGCAGAGTGATCTGGATGTACATGTCCACCGATCACTGAAAGCGGACACACAGGTGGATAAGGTAGCCAAGAAGGCATAAGGCATGCTTGCATTCATCAATCGAATAATTGAGTATAAAAATTGGCAGGTCATGCTGCAGCTGTACAGAATCTTAGTTAGGCCTCATTTAGAATATTGTGCACAATTCTGGTCGCCACACTACCAGAAGGATGTGGATGCTTTGGAGAGGGTACAGAAGAGGTTTACCAGGAGATTGCCTGGTCTGGAGGGTATTAGCTATGAGGAGAGGTTGGAGAAACTTAAGAACATAAGAAATAGGAGCAGGAGTAGGCCATCTAGCCCCTCGAGCCTGCCCCGCCATTCAATAAGATCATGGCTGATCTGACGTGGATCAGTACCACTTACCCGCCTGATCCCCATAACCCTTAATTCCCTTACCGATCAGGAATCCATCCATCCGCGCTTTAAACATATTCAGCGAGGTAGCCTCCACCACCTCAGTGGGCAGAGAATTCCAGAGATTCACCACCCTCTGGGAGAAGAAGTTCCTCCTCAACTCTGTCTTAAACCGACCCCCCTTTATTTTGAGGCTGTGTCCTCTAGTTTTAACTTCCTTACTAAGTGGAAAGAATCTCTCCGCCTCCACCCTATCCAGCCCCCGCATTATCTTATAAGTCTCCATAAGATCCCCCCTCATCCTTCTAAACTCCAACGAGTACAAACCCAATCTCCTCAGCCTCTCCTCATAATCCAAACCCCTCATCTCCGGTATCAACCTGGTGAACCTTCTCTGCACTCCCTCCAATGCCAATATATCCTTCCTCATATAAGGGGACCAATACTGCACACAGTATTCCAGCTGCGGCCTCACCAATGCCCTGTACAGGTGCATCAAGACATCCCTGCTTTTATATTCTATCCCCTTCGCAATATAGGCCAACATCCCATTTGCCTTCTTGATCACCTGATGTACCTGCAGACTGGGCTTTTGCGTCTCATGCACAAGGACCCCCAGGTCCCTTTGCACGGTAGCATGTTTTAATTTGTTTCCATTGTGATAGTAATCCCATTTGTTATTATTTCCTCCAAAGTGTATAACCTCGCATTTATCAACGTTATACTCCATTTGCCATATCCTCGCCCACTCACTCAGCCTGTCCAAATCTCTCTGCAGATCTTCTCCGTCCTCCACACGATTCACTTTTCCACTTATCTTTGTGTCGTCTGCAAACTTCGTTACCCTACACTCCGTCCCCTCCTCCAGATCATCTATATAAATGGTAAATAGTTGCGGCCCGAGTACCGATCCTTGGTTTGTTCTCACTGAAACGACGGAGGTTGAGGGGTGACCTGATAGAGGTTTACAAGATTATGAGGGGCATGGACAGAGTGGATAGTCAGATGCTCTTTCCTAGGGTAGAAACATCAAGTACTAGGGGACATAGGTTTAAAGTGCGTGGGGAAACGTTTAGAGGAGATGTGCAAGGCAAGTTTTTTAAAGAGAGGGTGGTGAATGTCTGGAACGCGCTGCCCGGGGAGGTGATGGGAGCAGGTACGATAGCGGCATTCAAGAGGCAACTAGACGAACACATGAAGAGGATGGAAATGGAAGGATATGGACTCTGTGGGCCCGATTTTACCTTTGCATTGCACCTGTTTTCAGGTGAGAAAATTTGGTACAGTTGGGCGTGAGGCGAGTAGTGTGATCCTTTCCCGTCTCCGCGCCGGTTCCTCCTTTACCAAGGCCCGAAAATGGCCGCGATCGGGACCGCACCCAAAAAGGGCGTGATGGCCACCGAAATATATTTGCATGCATTCAAATTGAGTTAATGGGCTGCACGCCCAACTTTACCGCACATCCCCCTTTACCATTATGTTCGCCCACCCAGAGGGTGGGGGGGTTGGGGAGAAATGTGGGTCCGATAGCTCTCTGCTTGAGATCGGTGGGGTGGGGGGGGGGGGGGGGGGAATAGGGTCCATTGCCACTCTGCCTGAGATCGGTGGGGAGGAAGGGGGGAGGGGCCTGCGATCGGTCTGGGTGGCGGGGCGGTGGGGGGGATAAGACGGTCAATAATGTTGTGGGGGTGGGGAAATGTCTGTGGGGGCCAGAGGGAGACATTATCCGGCCCGGGAGGGCTATAGCAAGGGAGCAGCATTCTATCATTTTACTCTGCACATGCGCAGTTGGAGGCACCGATTGGAGCTGCAGGATTTTGGGTGCATTAAGCCCCGCCTACAGGCTTCTGCAGCGCGATTCGGAATCGCTGATATTTTTTCAGGCAGAGTGCATATGGGGGCTCCTGAGAACGGGTCTAAAAGTCGGATCTGAAACACTCCCAGTTTCAAGTCCGCCCAGCACTTAGAATCAAAATGGAAAAATAGGGCCCCATGAGTGCATACGG
Source organism: Mustelus asterias (assembly GCF_964213995.1). Classification (NCBI taxonomy): domain Eukaryota; kingdom Metazoa; phylum Chordata; class Chondrichthyes; order Carcharhiniformes; family Triakidae; genus Mustelus; species Mustelus asterias. The sequence continues at coordinate 38,048,230 of NC_135822.1, read as the reverse complement.
TTTTGGTTTAGGCAGGCATCATGATTGGTGCAGGCTTGGACGGCCGAAGGGCCTGTTCCTGTGCTGTATTGTTCTTTGTTCTTTATTCTTATTGGGCTGGTTCACCATTAACCTTCTGTTGATCAGGAAACGCTCCCCCTCTTACCACCTACCAGCAACTACACGGGAAGGATTTACTCCAATCTGTGTGGCTACGTTAGGGACATACCTTCCATAGCCAACGAGCCCTGAAGTGGGACTTGAACCCAGAGCTTCTGGCTCAAAGGTAGAGAGGTTACCCACTGCACCACAATACCTCCCAGTACAACAAACATACTAGAGTAAAATACTTTAACATGTGGTTCTTTTATTTTTTTTTCCTGTGACTAGTGGTGTTCCGCAGGGCTCTGTATTGGGACCTCTGCTGTTTGTGATTTATATAAATGATCTGGAAGAAGGAGTAACTGGGGTGATCAGTAAGTTTGCGGACGACACAAAACTGGCAGGACTTGCAGATAGGGAGGAACATTGTCAGAGGCTACAGAAGGATATAGATAGGCTGGAAATTTGGGCAAAGAAATGGCAGATGGAGTTCAATCCTGATAAATGCGAAGTGATGCATTTTGGTGGGAATAATGTAGGGATAAAGGGTGTAGAGACGCAGAGGGACCTGGGTGTGCAAGTCCACAGATCTTTGAAGGTGACGTCACAGGTGGAGAAGGTGGTGAAGAAGGCATATGGCATGCTTGCCTTTATAGGACGGGGCATAGAGTATAAAAGTTGGGGTCTGATGTTGCAGATGTATAGAACGTTGGTTCGGCCGCATTTGGAATACTGCGTCCAGTTCTGGTCGCCACACTACCAGAAGGACGTGGAGGCTTTGGAGAGAGTACAGAGGAGGTTTACCAGGATGTTGCCTGGTATGGAGGGGCTTGGTTATGAGGAGAGATTGGGGAAACTGGGGTTGTTCTCCTTGGAAAGACGGAGGATGAGGGGAGACTTAATAGAGGTGTATAAAATTATGAAAGGCATAGATAGGGTGAACGGTGGGAAGCTTTTCCCCGGGTCGGTGGTGACGTTCACGAGGGGTCATAGGTTCAAGGTGAAGGGGGAGAGGTTTAACACAGATATCAGAAGGACATATTTTACACAGAGGGTCGTGGGGGCCTGGAATGTGTTGCCGGGCAAGGTGGTGGAGGCGGACACACTGGGAACGTTTAAGACTTATCTAGACCGCTATATGAACGGAGTGGGAATGGAGGGATACAAAAGAGTGGTCTAGTTTGGACCAGGGAGCGGCGCGGGCTAATTGTTCTTTGTTTCTCGTTTCAAGGCTTCATTCTATGATCATCTTGCTGGTGCCAGTACAGAGCGAGACTGCGGATAGTTGGGAACCTGTCTCGGGGGCAGGGAATTCAGATGGTGTTCGTAAAGCAGAAGTGGAAATGAATAGGGTTGGGAAGCATTTTCTGATCAGGGCCAGTGTGATCTCCTGGACTCGTTTCGATCGCCTCAGGGGGTCGGAGAGGAATTTCCCAGATTTTCTTTTCCCCATATTGGCCCTGGGGTTTTCACTCTGGGTTTTCGCCTCTCCCTGGAGATCACATGGTCTGGAATGGGGGGGTGGGGGTGAGTTAATAGGTTGTGATGAACAAAGCATCGTAGCTGTGAGGGACAGCTCGGTGGATAGGATATTAGGATGTAGATAGGCTGGAAAATTGGGCGGGGATCCTGGATTCAGGATTGAATCCTGGACCGGGGAGCGGCGCGGGCTTGGAGGGCCGAAGGGCCTGTTCCTGTGCTGTATTGTTCTTTGTTCTTCTTTGTTCTTTATCAACTTTAAAGTTTATTTGGAAATCAAGAGTGGCAATAAATGCAAAGAGTGCAAAGATGTTTCTAGTAATTAATGAATAGAAAATACTGAAGTCTTTGGAGAAAAATCTTCCGATCTTCATCACAATGTTTAACCTAATCCATTTCCTTCTGTCTTTCCAATACTGATGTGGCCAGATCCCTCTCATTTATACCATTCGGAACCGCACTTTCTCGCTGTTCCTGAGGAGATACAAATTTCTATTCTCATAGGATCATTTTTAAACTTCTCGATCCGTTCACCCCAAGCCTGACACACTCTGCCCACACGTCACTAACAGCTACCAGCTCACCAGGACTAGCCTGGATGGAAAGAGTAACATCTCCAGGACACTGCTACAAGAAAATAAGGAGAGAGATCACAACAGTAATAAAAAATAGTGGGTTTTTTTTTATTTGGACATTATTATCCAGAACTGAAGCATCTAATTGGATAGTGCAGGATATATTTGCTGTCCAGTTGGGGTTGGTATTGGCACCATGAGATTGAGCATGGAGGAAGAGTGAGGGATTGGGTGCTTGGAGGACGTGTGGTGACAGCTTCAGGAATAGAGGCAGTCCTCGGGCTTACCACTGGTTCCTCAAAACCATGTGGTAAATCGAACCCTCGTAATGCGGAACTGATTCTCCCTGGGAAGTGATGTTATAAATGGAGGGACTGGTTCCACAACCTAATTTCACTGGAAACTAAAATTCCCTTTCCTTCACCTCATAGCCGGAACATCATGAACAGAGGTATAGAATCACTCCCCATTTGATGTCTTGTCATTTTGATCAGCAAACCAGTGTTAAATAAGCTAATTTTTTGTCAGAGTAGTTTCTGCTGAGTCAGTTAGTTTTAAACTGGAGCTTTTGTCACACTAAAGATGGTGAAATTTTCTGTATCTCTTCCAGGAAAGGTGTCGGAAGCAGTGCCTTTGAATATTTTTAAGGCAGAGGTGGATAGATTCTTGGTAAGCAAGGGGGCGAAAGGTCATTGGGGGGGGTAGACGGGATGCAGAATTGAGGATACAAACGTAGAAACTAGAAGCAGGTGAAGGCCATTCGGCCCTTTGAGCCTCCTCCGCCATTCATTATGATCATGGCTGATCAGCGAATTTAATATCCTGATCCTCCTCATCACCCTCATATCCCTTGATCCCTTTAGCCCCAAGAGCTATATCTGATTTCCATGTTAGCAGACCAGCCATAATCTTATTAAATGGCGGAGCAGGTTTGAGGGGCTGAATGGCCTCCTCCTATTCCTGGTTGATGTGAGTAGAAATGTTTCCTTCCTGAGGGTGTGAAAGGCAGGACATAAAGGAACGGAACGGTTGATAAAGTCAACTGTTCACTGGCGTGGTGTTGTAAAGCTGAGACAGGGTGTCGATTTATGAGTGCCAACCTCTGTAACTCAAACATGGTAAAGTCAAGGAATGGAATCCAAACTCCACATATTGTGTCCTGCTTTTGTATTCCCTCCAATCCATTGTATCATTCCACAAGCCAACTGCATTTGTTGCCTTGGGGGCTCTGTTGTGCTTTTGTTGCTATCTTCTATTATTCTCCTTGCTCAATGTGCTTACCCTCCTGTCCCTGTGACAATATGAAAGAGTTTAGTCCTGTTTTGATTGAGTAACAGTCACTTCAATCCAAACTATCTGCAGTCAGTATTAACCCTGTACACCCCAGGCAAAGTTTCATTTGGTTTGTGCTCAGCAAGCCAGCCAATGATAAGCATTCTCTCTGATTGGGCAGGATGTCCCACCCCCCAGCCCCAAACAAGATTCACCGTCTCGCTCTCCACCGTTCCTGCAGCTGTCTCTGCAGCTACTTAACGAGCGGGGAATAGCGAGGGCGGAGCCCTGCATCCAAGAGCTGCCGACCAATCAAATCGATCCAAGCGGCGCCACCGGGCATGGTGGCCACTGTTTGAACTGCACCCAGCTCTGAAGAAAAAGAACCAGGAGCCTGAAGACAGGTAATTTGGGGGGGTTCTTAGTTGGGACAGAGTAGGAGCCTGGAAGGGTGGAAGGTGGGTTGGGCAAGAGCAGAGTTGGGCTGTACAGGCTCCGGGGGGTGGGGGGTGGGGGGTGGGGGTGGGGGTGGGGGGGTGGGAAGGAATGAACATCAAGCGAGGGCTGATTTTGCAGGGGGAGCCTCCAATCAGAAAAGTTGACCATGAAAGAGGCATCACCATCTCTTCCACCCAAGATGGAACGGGCTTATTGGTCAGGCTGCCTACCTGTTGCCAGCCTCCTCCACCTGGCCGCAACATTGTGGGCATCGATTGGCCACTTAAGGGCACCAATTGATGCCAGGGTGGGTGAATCACTCAAGGCCTCACCCTCCTCCCGCCTCTGCCCTTCAGCTTGCGGGCAAGTTGGGCAGAAAGAAGGGCGTACACAGTAAGAGTTTTAACAACACCTGGTTAAAGTCCAACAGGTTTATTTGGTAGCAAATACCATTAGCTTTCGGAGCGCTGCTCCTTTGTTAGATGGAGTGGAAATGTGCTCTCAAACAGGGCACAGAGACACAAAAATCAAGTTACAGAATACTGATTAGAATGCGAATCCCTACAGCCAACCAGATCTTAAAGATACAGACAATGTGGGTGGAGGGAGCATTAAGCACAGGTTAAAGAGATGTGTATTGTCTCCAGACAGGACAGCCTGCAAGTCCAGGAGGCAAGCTGTGGGGGTTACTGATAATGTGACATAAATCCAACATCCCAGTTTAGGCCGTCCTCATGTGTGCGGAACTTGGCTATCAGTTTCTGCTCAGCGACTCTGCGCTGTCGCTTACCTGAAGATCAGAGGCTGAATGCCCGTGACTGCTGTTAGTGCATTCAGCCTCTGATCTTCAGGTAAGCGTTCTCCAAGGCGGCCTTCACGACACACGACAGCGCAGAGTCACTGAGCAGAAACTGATAGCCAAGTTCCACACACATGAGGACAGCCTAAACCGGGACGTTGGATTTATGTCACATTATCAGTAACCCCCACTGCTTGCCTCCTGGACTTGCAGGCTATCCTGTCTGGAGACAATACACATCTCTTTAACCTGTGCTTAATGCTCCCTCCACCCACATTGTCTGTATCTTTAAGACCTGGTTGGCTGTAGGGATTCGCATTCTAATCAGTATTCTGTAACTTGATTTCTGTGTTTCTGTGCCCTGTTTGAGAGCACATTTCCACTCCATCTGACGAAGGAGCAGTGCTCCGAAAGCTAATGGTATTTGCTACCAAATAAACCTGTTGGACTTTAACCTGGTGTTGTTAAAACTCTTACTGTGTTTACCCCAGTCCAATGCCGGCAACTACACATCAGAAAGAAGGGCCTCAGGGAAGGAAGTCATTGAATTTTATGAACCCTCACTTCTCAGCTTGCGAACCCCTCCTGAAAGAGAGAGTAAAACTCTGCCCATTGCATCAGTCTACGATTGGCCATTATTTAAACCTGTCAAACCCTGGAAACTTTGCAGGAATACTTAAGCAAGTTGAATTACTCAAACATTGATTCAACTTGTCACCTTTAGAGAAAATTTCCAAATCGCAGCAGCGGGACAGTGTAAATGACTGCTGTGTACATGAAGGTTTGTGATAAACAATAGCTTAGCATTGAGATTACCTTCGTTCCTCACCCGTGCCGTTGGTTCTGTGTCTATAGTTTCACTTTTGGGTTTCAGCCAATCTGCATTGATTTTACAATGTCCAAGTGAGAGAGCCAAACAGAAATTCAACCCCCAAAATAAATCTTTCTGCTGTTGGGACATGGAGTCCAGGGAAAGACCATCATGGGGTTGTAAGATCACAACACATTTAAGGACTTTGGATAGGAAAAGGGAGGTTGGAGATTCAACCGCTAACATATTTTGCAAGGATTTCTGTGTCACTAAGATCTGATTAACAATGGTTATGTTTTCAGGTCCTGTCCCTCTCACTCCTTTAACTCTGCCATCATCACCCCTCTCCTCACAACGCCAACCCTCCACCCAATCGTCTGCCTCATTTACAATCTCCTTTCCAAGTGCAAAGTCCATGACATAACGACTTTAACAAGGTGGATCTCTTAGAATAGAGCTCCCTCATTAAGGCAGTAATGAGTTGGCCTATCAGGAGCCCTGGTTTATATTCTGTCGAGGAAGCGCCCGTCAGAGGGTATGTAAATAAATCTAAGTTTGGGGAAGGGATACTCACCTCTGAGGAGTTACTTCACTCGAATGAATTGTCTCCTTCGAAATCCATCTTTCCCAAAACTCCATGTTTGAATCCCTCCCAGTGTCAGCTTTCTGCCCCTCCCACATTAACCGAGACAGCTCCTCCCAACGTTATAGCTCACATCCCGTGTGACTGACAAATCCCATCCTCATCCTTCTCTCAACCTCTGACACAATCGTCTCCTCCGCACTCCTGTGGCATCTCTCCACATTGTCCAACTGGGTGGCACTGCACTCACCTGGTTCCATTCTCACCATGGCCGTTGTATCACTTGCAATAGTTTCACTTCCTCCTCTCTCACCATTACTCTGGTGTACCCCATGGCTCTTTGCTTGGATCAATCCTATGTCTCATCAACATGCTGCCTTCTTAACAACACCATCCAAAATTCACGCTATTGGTTTTCCCATGCACATGGAGAAAACCCAGTTCCAACTCACCATCGCCCACAGGAGGAGGAAAAATTAATTATTGCAAAGATGAAAGCCATTATTTCCAATCCCCACTTCAAACTTAGTTCCCTAACTATAAACTCCACCTCTCTAACTATAAACTCCACCCTCTCTAACTATAATCTCCACACCTCTCTAACTACCATCTGCACCATCTCTAAGTATCACCTCCACCCCTCTCTATCAATTCCAGCCTTCTCTCTCTGGCAATTGTCCGAGACTAAACCAGGCTGCTCACAATCTTGCTGTCACATTTCACTGACCATATTCCAGTGCATCACGAGGACGATCTACTTCCACCTACATCATACCTGCTGTTGAAAACCTCATCCATCCCTTTGTTGCCTCTGGATTTGCCCAGTCTAATGCACTCCCACTCTCTGCTCTCCGTAAGCATGAATTCATCCAAGATTCTTCTCCCCGTATGTTTATGCGCACCAAGTCCTGTTCCTCCATCGCCCCTGTGCTCACTGAGCCACACCGGCTGCCAGTCCAGCAATGCTCAGTTCTTAAATTCTCATCCTTGCTTTCAGACCTCTTCATGGCCTTGCCTCTTCCTCTGTAATCTCCCACAGTCCCACAAACTCCCAAGATATCTGCGCTCCGCTAATTCTGCTCTCTTGAGCGACTCTGATTTAAATCGTTCCACTTGGTGGCCGTGACTTCCGCTGCCATTGTGTTTAGCAAAACAAATGAACTAAATCAAACAGACTGAGGGACAAATTCAAAGGGGCAGCCCCCCCGAAGAAGGAGGGGAACCGCCCGAAACAAAAAACAAAGCAGAAAGGAAACGTAAAACATTAAATCAAAAGGGGTCGATAATGCACTCCAGTCCCTGCGGTGCCCAACGAGCACGGAAAGCCTCGGTGGTGCCCATGGACACCGTATGTTCCTCTCCAGGGACATCCGGCCACGAATGCAGCCATGGTAGAGGGGCAGATGGTGGGGCTGGACAACCCCCGCGGTTGCCCGCTGCAACCTCACAAGCCTCTAAGATACCTGCGCTCCGCTAAGCCTCCGATTTCAAATGCTCCACCATTGGTGGCCATGGCTTCAGCTGCCCTAGGTTCTGAAATTTCTCCTGAAAACTTCCCACCTCTCTCGCTCTCCCTCTCTTAAGACGCTCCTTAAAACCTGCCTCTTTGACAAAGCTTTTGACCATTTGCTTAAATGTGTCAAATGTTTACTTCGGAACACTCCTGTAAGACACCTCAGGATATCTTGTTACATTAATGTCGTCACATAAATATCCATTGCTGTTCATTGTTCGTGAGGTGGACCCCACTGACGAACCTGCTATTCATTACCCAGCTGAATGGCTTCCGAGGGCAGTTAACTGTGAACCATGTTGGTGTGGGGCTGGAGTCACCTACAAGCTAAGATTGGACAGGGATGGCAAGGTCTTTGCTTAAAGCATTAGCAAGCCAGTTGGAGTTTTTATTACACACTGAAAGCTCCCTGATGGCTTTGACTGATACCGGTTTTTTCATCTTACACTGAACTACAATTCTCAGGCTGCCATGTTGGGATTTGATTTCATGTCCATTGAATTATTAATTCGGTCTTCTTGATTACCAGTCCAGTCACGTAACCGCAGCTCTGCTGTAGATCTGTTAATGATCTGCCCTGGATCATCTGCAACAATTTCTCCATCCAAATCTCACACTGTTACCACGACAATGTCCCTAAGGATCCACCTTTGACCTCCTCCGATGCCGGATCTACCTCTCGGTGACATCATCCAAAGGGCATGGGCCCAGATCGCCCAGTCTCAGGATGGTCGTACTCTGGAGGTACCCCAAAAGAAGCATTGTGGGAGCCCTCGAAAGGTCAAACAAAGATTCTGCGGCAGTTGCCCAGAGAGTGTGAACTTCCGACAGGCAATTCTGCTGCATCTGGAACCCTCCCAAACTCCGATTTGAAGTCAGAGACATCCAATGGTTCCCAATCTCTTACCAAGGTTGTTTCCGGGAAAAGTTAGAAGGATTGAAATTAGCTCTAACTCCGGGGTAACTATGCTACTCACTCTCTGACTTGCCATTGGACCCCCGACTATCCCTCCTGACCTCCCTGGCTAGCCCCACCCACCACCCGACTACACCCCGACCTGACTATACCCCTCCAATCCGTCAATTACACACCTGGCTCCCTGACTACCCCTCCGACCTCCGCCTCCTCTCCCAACCATATGACTACCTCCGGAACTTGGCTACCTGGTGCAGTGGTATTTTCGCTGGACTAGTAATCCAGACACTCAGGGTAATGTTCTGGGGACCCGGGTTTGAATCCCACCACGGCAAACGGTGAAATCTGAATTCAGTAAAAAACTGGAATTGTAAAGTCTATTGATGACCATGAAACCATTGTCGATTGTCCTAAAAACCCTTCACTAAACTTCTTTATGGAAAGCAATCTGTTGTCCTTACCCAGTCTGGCCTACATGTGATTCCACACCCACAGCAATGTGGTTGACCACTTAAATGGCCTAGCAAGCCCATCAGTTCAAAGGCATTTAGATCATAGAATCATAGAATCCCTATAGTGCACAAGAGGCCATTCAGCCCATCGAGTCTGCACCACCTTTGACAGATTATCTCACCCAGGCCCTCTCCCCTGCCCTATTCCTGTGACCCCACACTTTTAACATCCATCTAACCTACACATCTTTGGACACTTAGGGGCAATTTAGCATGGCCAATCCAGCTAACCTGCACATCTTTGGGACTGTGGGAAGAAACCGGAGCACCCGGAGGAAACCCACACAGACATGGGGAGAACATGCAAATTCCACAGTCACCCGAGGGCGGAATTGAACCTGGGTCCCTGGCACTGTGAGGCAGCAGTGCTAACCACTGTGCCACCGTGCTGCCCATATTGGGGATGGGCAATAAATGCTGGCCCAGCCAGTGATGCCCATACCCCATGAATTCATAATTCAAAAATGAGGAGCTCTTGGTGCAAAATCAGTAAACAGGAACAAAGTGGCAATCTGCCCTCTGTCTCAGGCTTGTCCAGTACCAGTGGTAAACTCAGCATCCTCTGTGGTGGAATTCACACCCTTAACATCGTCTACACCACATACTTCCACCTTTGTGCCAGATTATCTGATGCTGAATCCCTCGTCCCTGTCTCTGTTGACTCCAGGTTCATCGATTCATGAGTGTCGGCCATGGCTCAGTTGATAGTCATCTCTTCTCTGATTCAGAAGATGTGGATTCAAGTCCCTCTTCAGGACCTGAGCTCAGAAAGCCAGGCTGACGCTCCAGTACAGTACAGGGGGAGCATTGCACCATTGTCTGCCAACTCAGAAATAAAACCATGGCCCAATCTGCCATCTCAAATGTATGTAAAAGGACCCATCGCACTATTCCGAAGAAGAAAAGGGAAGTTATCTGTTGTACTGTCCAATATAATCAATCAATGCCAGAGAAACAGATGACCTGCCGATTATCACATTGTTGTCTGTGAGAGTTTGCCCTCTGAAGGTTGACTGTTGTGTTTCCTACATTATAACTAAGACTACATTTCAAAAGTACTTCATTAACCATAAAGCACTTTGGGAATTCCTGTGGTTGTGGAAGGTGCTATATCAATGCAAGTCTTTCTGTTGATTCCGGTGCCACCCTGGCCAAACCAACCAGGGCGATAGGGTGGCACAGTGGTTAGCATTGATGCCTCTCAGTGCCAGGGACCCGGGTTCGATTCCAGTCTCAGGTCACTGTCTGTATGGAATCTGCACTTTCTCCCTGTGTCTGTGTGGGTTTCCTCCGGGTGCTCCGGTTTCCTCCCACAGTCCAAAGATGCAGGTTAGGTGGATTAGCCATGCTAAATTGCTCTTTAGTGTCCAAAGATGTATAGGTCAGGTGGATTAGCCATGGCAAGTGCATGGGTAGGCCTGGGTAAAATGCTCTTCGGAGAGTCAGTGCAGACACAATGGGCTGAATGGCATCATTCTGCACTGTGGGGATTATATGAGTGATCTTCCCACCTCTCACAAACTATGGTTCATCCAGAACTCTGCTGCTCCTCTCTTAACCTGCACCAATCCGGTTCCCCCATCAACCCCTGCACTTGCTGACCAATACCGATCCCGCTCAGAACCAAATCCCTCCATTTACTCGTCCCCCGCGATTTTTAGAATCTCCTCCAGCCATTATTACCATAACCAAGCTTTAACACCTTTATTCCTACGAAACTGAGTTCCAAACTCCGTGGCCTGGGCCTCGGCTCCTCCCTCTGTGACTGGATCCTGAACTTCCTAACCCACAGACCACAATCAGTAAGGATCGGCAACAACACCTCCTCCACGATCATCCTCAACACAAGTGTCCCACAAGGCAGTGTTCTCAGCCCCCTACTATACTCCTTATACACCTCTGACTGTGTGGCCAAATTCTCCTCCAACTCGATTTTCAAGTTTGCTGACGACACCATCAGGGTGGGTTGGATCTCAAACAATGACGAGACAGAGTACAGGAATGAGATAGAGAATCTGGTGAACTGGTGCAGTAACAATAATCTCTCCCTCAATGTCAACAAAACGAAGGAGATTGTCATCAACTTCAGGAAGCGTAAAGGAAAACATGCCCCTGTCTACATCAACAGGGAAAGCTTCAAGTTTTTAGGTGTCCAGATCACCAAAAACCTGTCCTGATCCCCCCATGCCGACACTATAGTTAAGAAAATCCACCAACGCCTCTACTTTCTCAGAAGACTAAGGAAATTGGGCATGTCAGCTACGACTCTCACCAACTTTTACAGATGCACCGTAGAAAGCATTCTTTCTGGTTGTATCACAGCTTGGTATGGCTCCTGCTCTGCCCAAGACCGTAAGAAACTACAAAAGGTCGTGAATGTAGCCCACTCCATCACGCAAACCAGCCTCCCATTCATTGACTCTGTCTACACTTCCCGCTGTCTCGGCAAAGCAGCCAGCATAATTAAGGACCCCATGCATCCCGGACATTCTCTCTTCCACCTTCTTCCATTGGGAAAACAATACAAAAGTCTGAGGTCACGTACCAACCGACTCAAGAACAGCTTCTTCCCTGCTGCTGTCAGATCTTTGAACAGAACTACCTTGCATTAATTTGATCTTTCTCTACACCCTAGCTATGACTGTAACAATACATTCTGCACACTCTTGTTTCCTTCTCTATGAACGGTATGCTTTGTCTGTATAGCGTGCAAGAAACAATACTTTTCATTGTATGTTAATACATGTGACAAAAATAAATCAAATCAAATCTAACAACCCTCCAAGACTTTGGCAATTCTTCCAATTCTAGTGTAATCACTCCCCCCACTCTCTTCACCCCACCCTAGGTGGCTGTACCTTTAGTCATGTGGACCCTAAGGTCTAGAATTCCGTCTGGAAATCTCTCCATCTCTCCCTCCTCCAGAACTCTCTGTAAAACATTCCCCTTTAACCCAGCCTTTAATCACCTGTCCTAATGACTCCCTCTTTCACTCAGTGTCAATCTCTGTTTGATCATTCTTCAGGAAAGCACTTTGGCAGATCTCATGATGTTAAATACAAGTTGTCGATGGACAAGGGGAAGGCTTTGAGTGCACTCTCTGAGGCTGAAAATTATACGAGTCATGCCTGCGGGTAAATCAGAGAATAATAGCAGTTAGCACTGCAGCCTCATAGCGCCAGGGGGATCCAATCCAGCATTGAGATCTGGGCACGGTGGCACAGTGGTTAGCACTGCAGCCTCACAGCGCCAGGGACCTGGGATCCAATCCAGCATTGAGATCTGGGCACGGTGGCACAGTGGTTAGCACTGCAGCTTCACAGCATCAGAGACCCATGTTCGATTCCGGCCTTGGGTGACTGTCCGTGTGGAGTTTGCACGTTCTCCCCGTGCCTGTGTGGGTTTCCTCCGGGTGCTCCGGTTTCCTCCCAGCTGTGCAGGTTAGGTTGATTGGCCATGCTAAATTGACCCTAGTGTCAGGGGGATTAACAGGATAAATATGTGGGGTTACGGGGAATAGAGCCTGGGGTGGGATTGTTGTTGGCACGGACTCGATGGGCCGAACGGCCTCCCTGCACTGTAGGGATTCTATGATTCTAGCACAGAAAGCAGGGTTGAGTGGCAGTACAATGACGTGAGTTAAATAAATTCCTGGATGATAAAAAAGCTTCCGGTGTTGCATACCAGGCAGAAACACAGGACTGTCTGGGCGATCCCCAAAGTCAGCACGAGTCCTTTACCCGTGGCTGAATGACTGAACTGAGTGATTGCCCTGCTCCAGCAGAGCAGGCGTCACCACTTAGTCATCCATCCATTGTGTTCCTCCCTCATGTGGGTCCAGACTCTGGTTTCACATGCCACACATTAACTATTCCATAGTGGCACTGATTCCTTATCGTCTCCTCCTTAGGAATGCTATGCCTTGCCTCTGTTTAAATAGGGAGAGACACTCACACCCGTTGGCCACAAGTACCCTTATTGAGCACTGAGCCCGTATTGAGAGGCAGCACTCTGATCTACACTCATCGGGGCCCTCAGGGGTGGGGAATCTCACATTGACCCTAAGGCAAAAATACCAGCCAAAGTCGTGCTGCCGCATTGTCCAATAAGACAAGGTTCTTGTGTGAGGGTGCAACTATCAATGTCTGCAGTAGACAGAGGTAAAAGTCTCGCGGTAACAGTGTGAGATCTGGGGGCTAATGTGGGTGCAGCAGAACCTTAATTAGATCCTTAACACACCACATTCCCAAGAAGCATTCATGCCTGTCCTTTGTGGCTCTGTATCACATAGGAATGTGACAGAAGAATGATCCCAGTCAATGTGCAGAGCCAGGGACCGCAAAGCACTCTATCATAGTAAATAAGAACCATTCCTTCACTATTATTCTCAACACGAAACACCATCCGCTCCCTACCTTCTTTCCTTCCTTCTTTCTTTCCTCCCTTCCTTCTTTCCTTCCTTCCTGTCCTTCCTTCCTTTTTTCTTTCCTCCCTTCCTTCCTCCCATTCTTCCTCCCTCCCTCACTGTGTCAGAGGAGCCACCTGTTGGGCTGAGATGTTAAACCAAGATCCCATTAACTCGTGTTGATTCAGACAGGCATTAAAGATCCCATAGCCTCGTTCAAAAAGCACCATGTTGTTCTGGTTAACACTTCTGCCTCGATCAATAGCAGAGTAACTGATAATTCACCTCAGTCAAGTTTGTGGGATCTTGCTGTTTGTAAAACACTTGAAGAGTTTTAACAACACCAGGTTAAAGTCCAACAGGTTTGTGGCTTTTGCTACCAAATAAACCTGTTGGACTTTAACCTGGTGTTGTTAAAACTCTTCCTGTGTTTACCCCAGTCCAACGCCGGCAGCTCCACATTTTGTAAAACACTTGTCAGACTTCCTGCCTATAGTGTCATAAACACTGGATTTTACAAAGTGGCTATATTTTAAATGTCTCCTTTAACTTAAGGTGAAGCAGAATGTTCTGGATAAAGGGATGGTGAGGTTGTACTAAAAAAAACTTTACCTGGAGACAGACCCATGTGATCTGGCTATCATGGGGAAAAAACTCAATAGAAATATTTGAAATATCAGACGCTACTTTCTACACTTCCACAGAGACAAAGGAATTGCTGCTCTGTGGAGGAACAAAGCAGATGCTGCTGTGAAGTGCAGGGAAAGACTATTTTACGTCAGCAGCCAAGCAGAATGCTTGTGAGAGTTGGTTTGCTCTTTGCAAAGAAGGGGACAGAACCCACAGGAATTTAGGAGATTTTGTAAAGAAACAAGGAGTTCCCCCAGTGGGCCTTGCTGATGAAGGTTGGGTCTGGAATATTCAGACTGAGGGGAGTGATTTACAAAGGATGCTGGAAGTTTTGACCTACCATTGCAGGAAGAAGTGAACTGTTGGAAACAGGAAGCAGCATCAGACATGTTCTTCTTATACTTACACATCTGTAGGGTATAGTAAAAGTGGGGCATAAGAAGTATTTTGATTGTGTTCATTGGTTGCGTGCAAGTACCTTTAGTTTAGAGTATTAGATGCCAGTTAAGTAATGTTTGATCTATGTTGAGTTTAATTTGTTTGTTACAGTAAAATGTGAAATCTTGGCTATTTCTGTCGGTCACTGGGAAATGCACCAGTTTTAAACTGTGAATGGTCTCTATGGGTGTCATAACACCAGTCAGTGCACTCCACAGTTACTCACTGTTAACAATGCTGTTTTCAATGTCTCAGAAATGTATAGCACTACGATACATTCTGGCATTGTGTTCAAACAGCATTAGAAGGTCTGAAATAACATCAATACTGACAAATGTCACTGTCACACCTCTCCTGTCAGCAGGTGCTAATAAAATGCAAATAAATATGAACAAATGTCTCAATGTATTTCCTGCTTAAGCAGTTGGTCACTCTGTGCAGACATGACTCAGTGCGGTAGAGTAGGGGGTACTGTTTAACAAATGAAATTTTAAACAGAGACTCATTCTTTGCCCCCTCCCGTAAATCATGCCATAGCAGGTTGGTCCCGGGTACAGAGGGACATTCTCATGAGGAGAGGTTGAGTAGGTTGGGCCTGTACACATTGGAGTTCAGAAGAACAACAGGCGACCTTAGTGAGACATATAGGATTCCCGGGGGTTTGACAGGGTAGATGCTGAGAGATACATAGAATCATAGAATCCCTACAGCGCAGAAGCAGGCCATTTGGCCCATCGAGTCTGCACCAACAACTATCCCACCCAGGTCCCATCCCCGTCACCCCACATATTACAGCCTTAATCCCCCTGACACTAAGGGACAATTTAGTATGGCCAATCAACCTAACCCGCACATCTTTGGACTGTGGGAGGAAACCGGAGCACCCGGAGGAAACCCACGCAGACACGGGGAGAACATGCAAACTTTCACACAGACAGTCACCTGAGGCGAGAATCGAACCTGGGTTCCTGGCGCTGTGAGGCAGCAGTGCTAACCACTGTGCCATTGCACTGCCCTAATGGGTTGTTTCCCCTCGGAGGGAGAGTCTTGGACCAGAGGTCATAATCTCAGTGAGGGGGAGTTCCTTATTTAAGACAGAGTGAATCTGTGGAATTCTTTACCGCAGGGGGCTGTAGAGGCTGGGTTGTTAAGTATGTTCAAGGCTGAGATAGACAGATTTTTAATCAGTAAGGGAATCAAAGGTTATGGGGCTAAGGCAGGAAAGTGGAGTTGAGGTTTACATCAGATCAGCCATGATTTTGATATTGTTCAATGGCGGAGCAGACTCAATTGGACGAATGGCCTACTTCTCCTGCTATATCTTACCACAGAATCCCTACAGAGAACCTACAGGAATTTTGAAGATTTAAGGAACAAAGAGGCCCCTTGTTCGAGTCTGCAATGACTCTCCCACAGAACATCTTACCCAGGCCCTTTCCCTGCGACCCCACATACATAATTCCCATACCGTACACATCTTTGGACACTAAGAGGCAATTTAATATGGCCAATCCACCTAACCAGCACATCTTTGGACTGTGGGAGGAAACCAGAGCACCCGGAGGAAACCACACAGACACAGAGAACATGCAAACTCCACACAGACAGTGACCCGAGACCAGAATTGAACCCGGGTCCCTGGCGCTGTGAGGCAGCAATGCTAACCACTAACCTTATGCTAACCTTATGGTCTTACCGCTCTATTTTGTCGAGGATATTGTCCTGGCCAATATTCAACTTTCAATGATCATCACTAAAATAGATTATCCTTTTGATTTGATTTGATTTATTATTGTCACGTGTGTTAGGATACAGTGAAAAGTATGGTTTCTTGTGCACTATTCAAACAAAGCATACCATTCATAGAGTACATAGGGGAGGAGGAAAGGAGAGAGTGCAAAATGTAGTGTTACAGTCATAGTTAGGGTGTAGAGAAAGATCAGCTTGATATATGGTATGTCCATTCAGGGAAGAAGCTGTTCTTGAGTCAATTGGTACATGACCTCATGTACCTTTGTATCTTTTTCCCAACGGAAGAAGGTGGAAGAGAGAATGTCCAGGGTGTGTGGGGTCCTTGATTATGTTGCCTGCTTTTCCGAGGCAGCAGGAAGTGTAGACGGAGTCAATGGATGGGAGGATGGTTTGCATGTTTGTCCCTTGCTGTTTGTCATTTTCATAAATGACCTGGATGAGGAAGTGGAGGGATGGGTTGGTAAGTTTGCCGCTGACACGAAGGTTGGTGGTGTTGTGGATAGTTTGGAGGGATGTCAGAAGCTGCAGCATGACATAGATAGGATGCAAGACTGGGCGGAGAAGTGGCAGATGGACTTCAACCCGGAAAAATGTGTAGTGGTCCATTTTGGCAGGTCAAATGGGATGAAGGAGTATAATATCAAGACTCGTAGCAGTGTAGAGGATCAGAAGGACCTTGGAGTCCAGGTCCATAGGGGCGGCACAGTAGCACAGTGGTTAGCACTGCTGCTTCACAGCTCCAGGGTCCCGGATTCGATTCCCGGCTCGGGTCACTGTCTGTGTGGAGTTTGCACATTCTCCTCGTGTCTGCGTGGGTTTCCTCCGGGTGCTCCGGTTTCCTCCCACAGTCCAAAGATGTGCGGGTTAGGTTGATTGGCCAGGTTAGAAAATTGCCCCTTAGAGTCCTGGGATGTGTAGGTTAGAGGGATTAGCGGGTAAAATATGTGGGGGTGGGGCCTGGGTGGGATTGTGGTCGGTGCAGACTCGATGGGCCGAATGGCCTCCTTCTGCACTGTAGGGTTTCTATGATTTCTATGATTTCTTAAATCGGCCTCGCAGGTAGAGGAGGTGGTTAAGAAGGCGTATGGTGTGCTGGCCTTCATCAATCGAGGAATTGAGTTCAGGAGTCGGGAGATAATGATGCAGCTTTATAAGACCCTCGTCAGACCCCACTTAGAGTACTGTGCTCAGTTCTGGTTGCCTCATTCCAGGAGGGATGTGGAAATGATTGAAAGGGTGCAGAGAAGATTTACAAGGATGTTGCCTGGATTGGGGTTGGCATGCCTTATGAGGATAGGTTGAGGGAGCTCGGTCTTTTCTCCTTGGAGAGATGAAGGATGAGAGGTGACCTGATAGAGGTGTACAAGATGTTGAGAGGTATAGATCGGGTGGATTCTCGGAGGCTTTTTCCCAGGGCTGAAATGGCTGCTACGAGAGGACACAGGTTTAAGGTGCTGGGGAGTAGGTACAGAGGAGATGTCTGGGGTAAGTTTTTCACTCAGAGGATGGTGGGTGAGTGGAATCGGCTGCCGTCAGTGGTGGTGGAGGCAAACTCGATAGGGTCTTTTAAGAGACTTCTGGATGAGTACATGGAACTTAATAGGATTGAGGGTTATAGGTAAGCCTTTATATAAGCCTAGGTTGGTAGGGACATGACCGGCACAACTTGTGGACCGAAGGGCCTGTTTGTGCTGTATTTTTTCTATGTTCTATGATGACTGGGCTACATTCACGATTCTTTGTAGTTTCTTGTGGTCTTGGACAGAGCAGGAGCCATACCAAGCTATGATACAACTGGAGAGGATGCTTTCTATGATGCATCTGGTCATTATCACATTACTGTTTGTGGGAGCTTGCTATGCACAAGCTGACTAATCTCCTAAACAGTGACTACATTGAAAACAATCTGATTGGCTGCACAGTGCTTTGGAGCACCCTGCAACAATGAAATCTTCATTGAAATGCCATGTGGAATGATACACACCTTATCTTAATCGCACTATTGGAATATGAGTTAAATTGAAACAGCATTTGTTTTGTAATCTTGGTTCCCTTAGCGAAGACAATTTCAGTTTCTCCCTGTCTGCTCTTGTGGGAGTCTAACAACACCAGGTTAAAGTCCAACAGGTTTATTTGGTAGCAAACACCACCAGCTAATAAATAAACTACCAAATAAATTGCAAATAAAATGCTATCAAATAAACCTTTTGGACTTTAACCTGGTGTTGTTAGACTCCTTACTGTGTTTACTCCAGTCCAACGCCGGCATCTCCACATCATGCTCTTGTGGGCACAGTAAGAAGTCTCACAACACCAGGTTAAAGTCCAACAGGTTATTTGGAATCATGAGCTTTCAGAGCACTGCTCCTTCCTCAAGGTGAGGAGCGCTGCTCGGAGCGCTGCTCCTTCCTCACCCTCAGGTGAGCGATGAAGGAGCAGCGCTCCGAAAGCTCGAGATTCCAAATAAACCTGTTGGACTATAACCTGGTGTTGTGCGACTTCCTTACTATGCTTACCCCAATCCAACGCCGACATCTCAACATCATGCACTTGTGGGGACCTTGAATGGATTCAATTGGATTTTGAATTTGTTTTTTGAGCAAGTAAGGATTGGATTTGGGTTTGCCCGGTCTGCTCTGAGCATTGGCTTTGGAACTTTAAGAATGAAGTTAAAGAATTTTTGAAAAGGTGCCTCAAAAAGCAGCAACCCTCCCAGCACAGGAAGGGTTAATACAAATAATAGGTGGGTGGAGGTGGAGGTGTAGCCCCTCCCTCCCCAAAGGGGATTGGTGGCTCCAAACCTGAAACACGCCCACCTCAGTCAGCCCCTCCCCCAGGTTCTCAGCTGATTGGCGGAGAGCAGGAGCTGTTAGTCAGGGGTGTTGGGTGCTGCCTCACCTTGTGCAATAGCGGGAAGGGGGATCGCTTTAACAAACGCGGGGGATCCGGCGAGGAGAGCGCAGCTAAAATGGTAAGGACAGGGTCTGTTCTCTGGTGTTTGCCGGGGGGGGAGTTTGGAAGCGAGCGGTGCGGGAGAGGGTGTGAGGCTCCCTAGCGCAATGATGGTTCATATAATTACACTTTCCCCCTGTATCTCTGAATGAAGTGAGAGTTTTAACAACACTGTGTTTACCCCAGTCCAACGCCGGCATCTCTGAATGAAGCCAGGCTGCTGGGGTGAGTGGTTGGATAGCTGAGAATCAAGCTGCCTGCTCGCTGGAGTGGGAGCTGTGTCTCCCACTGTCTGCTCCTGGAGCAGTTGGTGAGTTTCAGCCCAGCGTCTATTTCATGTAGTCAGTTTCAGGGGCTAAAGTTTTACTGGGACAGCCCCGGGAGGGGGAGGGGGGGCACCTAATTTCCCTCCCCTTGTCTGTGTATTTAATGTGTTTTATATATCAACACCCCCGCCCCCTTTATTCAGCACAGCTGGACTGACAGCTCAATCTTGTCTCCCTCTCTCTCTGCTCCCAGATGTGGCCAGGAGGCGAGTTTGAGACAAGTTGCACATCAGCAGAGCCCCTCTCCTCCCC